>NW_010433048.1:27195-38098 GCF_000710305.1 Buceros rhinoceros silvestris
TCTCGTAGGACTTTCAAAACCCGCCTGGACACGATCCTGTGCAACTTCCTCTAGGTGCACCTGTTATGGCAGGGGGGTTGGACTGGGTGTTCTCCAGAGGTCCCTTCCAACCCCCCCATTCTGCGATACTGTGAATTTCTGAATGTTCTTGTTCTGTAGAGACGAGCAATTCAGACCTCTAAATCAGGCAGCTAGGGAAGCCTACAAGATCAGGTGAGATGAATCTGGCCCCAGCTGCTTGGACAGTCAATGGACAATTGTAAATGATACTTGGAAAGAATGCTGACATTCTGCTGCCAACCTGAAATCCAGTCAACTCTGAAAAAACGCAACCTCTACATCAAGCCAAGGCCTCCTTCGCCAAAACCACAGTTGTTTGGAAAGCGGGGTTTTAAATAAGATAATGTAGACATTAGACCTCAGCTACTGACCCGTAGCTCCCTTCCTGACCAAGAGAGAACAAGTCAGTGCAGTCAAAGGGTGTGATCCATCTCCTCCTAAAGCAGATGTCCAAAGTATGCCCGATACCATGGTCAGGTGAAAAATACCTCCTTCCCTTCAAGAGTTATAAAGCGAGTCTAGACAGCTAGCTCTGCTTCGGATGTCTGGGTTCTAAGTTTAGCTAAATTCAGACAATATTGTTACCTTACTCTGGGTGTTTTTCAATCTTCAGTGTACTTAAGTTCACTGCATACCTCAAAGGTAAAGAAATGCTCTCATCCCCCTTTTACCACCGGCAGGCTAAAGCTCGGGTATTAATAGCAGTGATGTTGTTGCAGAGTAGACCTCCAGATGGATCAGCTACCATGGCAACTGTGCAAGCCCTGGGATACGCTCGCACAGCCTGTGTGAAACCCAGGCTGAAACAGCTTCTCAGCCATCAGCACCTGAGCCAGATCAAAGCTGTCCTGGGTGATCTATTATCACCACTGGGACCGCGGGGAAGATGGTGCTGAAACAGCTTGTCCAAAGATGAGCAGCCACTGCCTTTCTCCGCTTCCTTTAAACCTTGGGGCCTGTCTTCAGGTGCAGTGTGAAGCCTGCTCAAAACACTCCCCAACCCCCCTTCAGACCAGCTCCAACATGCTGCCTAACGGGTGCTCAAGTGAGCTGATGAGCTCTACAGCAGAGGTGTTTCCTGGCCAAACCACACACCTGAGTCCTTCAAAGAGGTGAATTGCTCTCTAGCACACGAGCAGAGTCAATCTCTGCGCACACCACCGTCTGGCTAAAGATGTTAACATCAGAGTGGCAGTCCTGTGAGTTCAAGTATCCCAGGTACTCCTGCAGCAGCGTTCCATTGGGTCGTCAGAGAGGGGCTTTTGTGTTTCTGAGCAACTCGTGTGAACAGATACTTACTCAGCCATGGAAGCCAGATTAGATTTATCATCTGTGCTTCAAACCAATCGAGTCAAAAAGAGCCACCTGGAGATAAAGACGTGAGTCTAAACAAGCAGTCGGCCGAATGGCTTTCATGAGATCGTTTGCTTACAAGCTTTTGAAAAGTAGTAACAAACCCGCTGTCTTCTCGTACTGCCAGAGCCCTTCCTAGCAGACTGGGCGCAGGGGAACAGACTCTGCACTTACAGGAGTGAGTGCAAAGCATTTCTGAATGACAGAACAAATCACTGCAATTAGGATGTGGCCAGAGCACAAGCAGAAAAGGTTAAGCTCAAATTCATCTCTTACTGTGACTGAACTCAGAAATAAATGCTAGCTTCACTTCAGGTCAGGAAAGAAAAAAGAAAACGGGCTGTGATTGCTATAAAAACATGTTAAAAAGACACCAAAAAAGCTATTACACAGCTTAAGAGTGATAAAAAAGATAAAGCAACTTCAAACCTTGTTGTTAATCTCCATGAGAGCAACTACACCCAGATAAGCACTTGCAGGGTCAGTGCCACGTCCTAGAGCCAGCGTTAGCACGTCTCTGACCCGAACCGAACACCGCTGTGGACAGGCTATCACCCGCGGTTAACGCTTAACAAAGAGTCTTGGGATAGAAATGGTCAGCTTCATCTCTATGTAATTTTAGTTGCTTGAGATAACAAAGTTTATTCGTGCTGCTGGGCTAAGGGCTCAGTTCTCTGTGTTGTCCCTCGGTCCATCTTCTCCTTGCAAACGCTCCCTCAGAATTACTCTTTTCAGCTCTTCGCACTCTGCGTACTGTGGACAATCCTGGTTTCCAAATGCGTGGTTAAATCAGATTTACCAACACATTTGTGCCTGCAGAGGGTGGGCACTGCTGGCAGCAGGATTGCTCTAGACCAGCCGAGAGAAAGACTTCAGGTGATGGGATGGAGAGAAGCCAGTGGGTGGCAGTTTCTCTTTCCTGATGGGATCACCTAACTGAGGAGTTCTCAGACTTTCAGATTACATCTGAAAAACCACTGAAAAGCCACATCTGATCACAAAAGTTGTTAAAAGCCTCTCCTTCTCCTCGGAACAACAACGAAAAGAATGAAAGAGGTGGAGAGAAGGATGAAAACATGCCGATCCGCTTTGATAATACAGACATCGACTTTGTATTGCTGTTACTTAGGCTAGACACTGGCTGCTGGCTCATTGATTGCAGGCATCAACTAGAAATGGGCTGTAGGAAGAGCCTTTAGCGACATTAAAACACAGTTTTTGGAAGAACGTCGTGTTTTATTAGCAGAGAAAAAGAAAGCTTGAACCATTTTCACAGTGCTCGGAGCAAAGAGGCCCATTCATCTGGGGCTTCTTGACCCAAGCGACTAAAATAAAACAGTAGTCATGCAGGTAAAAAGGAAGGGTTCGATGAGGAGAGTGGGATTGGATAAGCTGTCGTGGTAATGGAAGCTGGCAGTTAAGACTGTTGGGAATGTGCCATTCTCTGTCCCCAGAGAAGGTCTCTCAGGTGAGGATGTCAGCTGGTGGGGGCAGAGGGCCCACAGGCACTCCCTGACTAGAGAATGATCACGGCGTGCACTAGTCTGTGACCGCACAACCCTAGCGAAGCTCTTGCTTTGCTCATGTGCAACATTTTATTGCCAGGTGTGATGGACTGATGCTAGGGATGATGCCTTAAACAATTGTTTTCGGACACAACTGTATTGCTTTGTCCTGCTAACTTGGACCGTCTGGCTCTAGGGAGCAGCCCCCGCCCCGTGCCAGCTCCCCGCCTTGCAAGCACCAGTCCCCCTGCTTTGGAGAAGGGGTAGATCCTGTTGCCAGGTGATCCCCCCTCCCGAGTTCGGAGGCTTGTTACTGCACAGGTGCAGGAATGAGGGGTCACTCCGCACTCACAGCAGTGGCGGGGACCCCATCCTCATTCAACTGACCATGTCCTGGACCCCAGCCCCATCTCTGGAATCATCCAGAAGGAGTAACTGCACATGCTCAGCTGAGGAACTGAGCCCTATAAAGGAGCGACCCCGGCCGGTCGGGTGGGTGCGCACAGAACACCCCCAACAGAGGCACCTGAGAGCGACAGCAGACCCTGCAGGACAAGGACAAGCATCACGGGAGACCCTTCCAAGGGTGGTGAGGCTTTCTCTATCCTCTTACTTTTCCTGTTCTTTCCCTTTCTTTCTCCCACCTTCTCTGCTTTCCTACACTGGTGTCTAGTTCACGTCAATGCCGAACCATCGTTGGTAAAATCATTTGATATTGCCCAAATACTTAACCCGATACCCACACTGGGCTCAGCCAGGGTTCTCCAGCCCATTTGTTTAAATAAAGTTGTGTTCTATTGTTCCTCTGAGGCATCGTCGTGACCCTGCCGACTTTGTGGTGCTGCTGAGCAAAGACCACCCCTTGGTTAGGACCTTTCAGGGGATCACACAGATTCACCTCCCTCATCACCCACCATGTGGAGTGAGACACCAGCAAACCTGATCCAAAGGCAAATGGAATAAATGACTTCTCATTTTGCTCCCTCTGGCAGGATCCCAGTCTGATGAGACTTACTGGTGTCACTGGAGCAGTGAAGGTGACTTTCTACCAGAACACACCTGGCTGTGGGAGATGGGTGCTGAGGGAGACAGCAGTCCTGCAAAGAACTGCTGCCTGGTCTGGAGGTCCTCTGAGCCCCTCCGCTGAGTCTGTGCGGAGCAGACATCCTCGGGGCAGTCAGGAGTACTAAACGTACTCGCACTTGCACTGTTGGGTACCTTTGCTCAGAAAGCAATCGCTGTGGGAGACAGAACCAAACTTCAGCCCTCTAGTCCACCCCCATATTCGTATTTATTTGGTGATTTGAAGGAATGCTTAATACATGTCCTTTGGGTTCAGACTGATGAACGCAAAGTCTGCTTAGAGCGACGGGCTGGTGGGTGACTAACCATTCAGGTGGTGATTCATAGCTGGAATTCTAATGAACCCCCTCCCAAGATGATCAGAGCCAAGTAAGCCTCTTGGAGCTTAATAGATTTAGAGAGACAGATGGTGCCTGGGTAAAGGGTCAACACACAAAAAGTTAAATATATTTATCCTTGCCGTGCACCTTGTTGCGAGAATAATCTACAGTGCTGCCTAACGGAGTAACCGGTTGTATTCCTCTCTGGTTACAGTTTCTAAGTCA
Organism: Buceros rhinoceros silvestris; assembly: GCF_000710305.1. Classification (NCBI taxonomy): domain Eukaryota; kingdom Metazoa; phylum Chordata; class Aves; order Bucerotiformes; family Bucerotidae; genus Buceros; species Buceros rhinoceros. The sequence goes on from NW_010433048.1 coordinate 31,742, forward strand.
GCTAATTGCTTTCCATTTTAAATGTGAGTTCACAGCTGATTATCGATACTGAGCAGATAACGCCAGACTCTGAGGCTGCTTGAGTGGAGAATTCACGCTTTGCAGGACGAGGTCAGACAGAGGCCTTGCTAGTTATGTACCCCTCCAGGACACGGGCAGAAATGAAGGACAGCCACCTTATTATGGACATAGAATTAATGAATTATAGAATAATTAAGGTTGGAGAAGACCTCAGAAGGCCTCTGGTCCAATGTCGTGATCAAAGGAAGTCCAGCACAGAAATTTTACTCAGTTTTGAAATTATCTCAGGGTCTTATCCAGCCATTTTGAGTACATCCAAGGATAGAGATCTCAAAAAACCCTCTGGTTTTCTCTTACAGCGCTTAAACATCCTCACGATGTTTTTTTCACCATGTTCAATCAGGATTTCTCTTGTTTCCTTCAGTCAGTTTGATAGTGCAGACTGCTCTTCTCTGCCTAGTCCTTCATCAATCACTTTATAAACTTGGGTCGTGCTCATGCACCAGCACCTTCATTCACAAGCACCCTCTTATGGTACAGCTCCCATTGTGGTTGGTAAGGTTTCCAAGGATCACAGAACTCTCTGAGGGACCAGCACTGGTGGTTACTGGAAACGACACAGAACACCTATTAAGAAGGACAGGAGTTCTCTGGAGGTAAGGATCCTTTCTCCATTATTCTCTTGTTTCCATCACGTCTTTGTTGAGGCAGCCCTATCAGTGAAGCTCTCATTCCTCTGGAGGTTCACCTGTGTCCTACCAGAAACACTCTATTTCCTTCCCTGGGAGATGCTGCAGCATCTGAGATCTGACCTCCTGCCCTCCACACACCGACAAACAGCAGCCGTAAGAACAAAGCTAGCGTGAGTGCACAGGAAGCGATATTTAGAATAGAAAACACAGTAGAAGCACCCTTTCCCTCTCTCTGAAATACTCTATTTCTCTCAGGAGAAAACCGTCATCAGCACGGAGGTCTGGCTGAGAAGGGAGGTACTTCCCTAGAAAGCGAACTGGAGGGAAGATCACCTTCCTTTAAAGATGCTTTATCTGGAATCAGAGGGAACAGAAATGCTGGGAGTGCTGCACCCATCTGCCTGTGAACAGAAGGTGCACTCTAGAGAACGGAAAGACCCTCGAGACAAAAGTCTGCAGGACCCCTACGGGAGCTGTGAGTCCAGAGATCAACAAAGAGCGATGACAGAGTGCTAGGGAGTGGCACCACCGCCTGCCTTCCTCAGCCTCAGGCCTGGCTGGGACCTGCACAGGAGGGTGATGTTTCTACCCAACATTCAGATCTCAAGATGATTGTCAGAAAAATCAGAGGATCCCACGCCGGACACCCTTATGAAAGGCAGACTTGAATTAAACGCGCTTTCGAGCTCGGTTACTGGACTGATTCCATCAGCTTGCACCACAGAGGCTGGAGAGATGATTCAGGGGTTTCTACAGATCTATATTCTCACCCAAATTTATGTGAAATGAGATTCCATGAAAGCATATCCCTCATTATACATTCCTACCTTGTCACAAGCAAATGGATCTATGTAGAATACATTTTATCATCAACTAAAAAAACCTAAAGATTTTTTAGTAACCTATTGATACGATTGTCCCCCCGAAGCAGGGGTTTTGTGGAGATGCATTCTCTTCAGGGCAGTTTCAAGCTATCTTTGTTCCAATCTATCTTCGTTCAATTCCAGTCTATCTTTGTTCCCAAAAACTCCATCTTAATTTTTTTTTAATAAAGTGTTATGTTATTAAATTCAGTATTATGTTCTGTTAGTTAATAGATAGAAAATTGAAGGGCATCTTGATTTTTGCAGTAATTAAAAAAGAATGTCACAAGCCACATTCATTCTTTGAAAGTGGCATTTAACAGAAATGCATACACAGTTTCCATTATGCCATTTTTCACGGCATCTTCAATTCTCAGAAACCTCTCATCCTCAATTGCCTTGGAAATCCAGAGATGTTCATTACCACTCAGATTAAATTAGATTTGTACACTTTTGCCCTGTAGTGCTAGTAGATTTTCTGTGTCCAAAAAATTACTTTTTTTCTGTAGAGTCTCTAGACAAATTACTGTGAGTCAAGTGCCAACGGCCTCTTATGCCCACCCACGGCACACACTTTTTGTTCAAAACAGCTTTGGAACTTTCCCGAAGCAATAAAACACAAAAAGCTGTCACCTTTGTATCTAAACTGCTGCTCCTCCTCATATTCACTGGAATAACTCGTGTATAACGAGTTGCCTTGGAGAGACATTCACATTCAGACTCCGCAGGACCTCATCGCCAGCTGAGGGGCACACACGACACACGCAGTTCCTCAAGACCTGCCCCATGGGCTGAACTCTCACTGCAGCCAACACAGCTTGTCCCACACCCACGTGAAACGCCGCGTGTGGTGGAAATGAGGGAAAGGGAGGTGCTTGTATTCCGGGTCAAATGCCCACTCCAAAGCATAAGGAATAAACTTGTCCCAGTTGAAATTCTTTGCAATTTAGTAGCTTAATTTTTTTGCTTCAGTGATCTCTCTGCTGACCTGTCAGACCAAATCACCGCAAAATCAGGACCAAGACCTTTCATGGTGGTATCTTGTATTACCAAGGTGCCATCTGCAGTTAGAGTGCTGGAGGCACTGCCTTGTCCGCTAGGATATCAGATCTGTGCGAGCAGAACAGCTGGTCTGGGGGAAAAGAGCTCGCAGGAAGAGAAACCTTCTAAGTCACAAGGACGTGTTTGCTTAAATTAAGGGAGGCTATGAGATGTTGCAGAGAAAAAAACCTCTTTTCTGGTTCATTGGTCAAACTTCAGAGGTAGAACACTGACAAAAAGGCAGAAGCTTTGCTAGTGTTTATCTGTGATCCATATTGCTCGAGCTCTACTACAGACAGTTCTTGGAGTGTGTAAGTACCTAGCGGCATCTGCATGGCATATGAGATGGCAGAGGTGCAGCTGAGATCACAGCATCGTTAGAGCTCCGAATCAATGGATTTTCCAGCCTGTTCACTTGTGGCATCGTTCAGAGCAGGCCTGGCACTGTGTGGGGTGAATAACCTGTTGAAGACTATTCCTTGCATTTAAAGAACCCGACTCTGTCATAACTGGAATACCTGAAGTATTTAAAATCTTCTGAGACAGCAAGTCACCAGCCCACCTATCACAGAGACTGGACTCCCTGGAGAGAGGACAATGCCACGAGGCTTCAGCGGTATTTATAAACATTTCAGGCTGCTGAAGGGCTGCTACTTACAGCCCGTCTCCCTCTCTTAGAGCAAACCCTGCTGGGGGTCTCACCAAGAGGGCTGGTACCTCCCGTGGATTGAGCAGCGCTCCCTTCACCACCCCTCCTCAAGGAGGGATGCCTCTTTGGGAGCCACTGCTGTCAGGAGAAGGCGAACGGTACTCGGTCCCTCTGTGCTCTGATCGGACGCTGTTCACGTGCACGAATACAGGCTTGTTCACAGCAGGGGACTGAGGAAAACAACATACCTCAGTGTGGCTTTCACTGCTGAGACACGCAAGGTTACAATAAGAAAAGACACTTCTTCTATACTAACAGCCAAGGCCGCAGCTTTGGTACCTCAGCGTGGCTTTCACTGCTGAGACACGCAAGTTTACAGTAAGAAAAGACACTTCTTCTATGCTAACAGCCAAGGCCGCAGCTTTGGAGAGCCCGGAGAGACCTCTCACCTTACGAGGAGGCAAAACACCGCATCACTGCAAGTCTTGCAATGGGATGTGGCCTTCCGGATGCGATCTGGGAAACACGAGCTTTTTTCATGCTTTATGAGTATGTGGAGATCGAGGGAGGATTGGCACTAGCACAAGGGAGACCTCTTATTACAGTGTACTACAGGATGCACTTTCTTTCTAGACAACATGATTACAAACCCAGAAAACTCTGAAAATTCACTGAATTTGCTACTTCTTTCTAAGCTGTGAGGAGCTGAAGCTAGAACAGAGCAGGAAATTCCACCCTTTAAAGCTTCTATGAAACTTCACAAACATTCCCACAGTACATTAAGAGGAGTCCAAAGTTCTTTCGCAGTTTTTAAATAGGCAACACTACAATATTTGGGGGCTTATACCTCGAAGAAGCAGTTAGGGAATTGCCACGGCTTAGCTAGTCAAGTGGAAGTTGTACATTAGTTGTACAGGGAAGATTTGGCTCACAAATTCAGCTATTCGTAGGTGTCCACAGCTGAGCAGAGGGTTGTTCAGGTGAGCAAACGGAGGTGTCTATCACAGGCTAAGCTGATGAGAAAAAGATTGTATTGACTGCCTCGAATTGAATGCCATAAAGAGCCATTTGGGAAGCCCCGCTGTATCTCACGTGGCTTCTCTCTTCCCAGTCAGAAGGCGTAAATCTTCTACAGAGCCTGCTTCCCACCTGGCAGACCCATGTGGATGCCTCAGGCACTCTGTATCTTCTCAAGCAGCACTAGATATCTGCGTTTAGGGAAATTAATCAAGATCACCTAAATCACTCAAGCTGGGTGCCCATTCCAACTGTAACAGCATGATATACCTGGGAAAATCAGTTATGGAGATCATTCCAGATCTGCTAGTAGATGGTTATCAAGACACAGAAGTACACGAGGTGAATCATCCTGCCTTTCAACAAGCTCGATTATATCTGAACTCAGGTAAGTTAGAGGAGACAGCGGGCTCGCAGGCTTGGACAGAGAACGTCAGCCTGCTGTAACGAAGGGGATCTTCCTGCCACTACAGGACTACAAGAAACAACCCCAGAACGGCCAGGAGGGAAAGCCTGGCAGGAGCAGCCAACTGGTCCTAGCCCAGGTGCCCAAAATGGAAGTGCATCAGGGTGATGCAAAGTCCTGACCCACTATGAAATCATGTGGTGGGTTCCAGCCCTTGAAAGTCACTGAGGCAGCATTGGAACAAAAAAAAAAGAAAGGAAAAAAAGAGAGAAGACAAGCCTGCTGTCTACGTGGAAGATTGTCCTTCTGCACGAACAGTGTCACCTGGTGAATTCGACAGGTAGCGCTGGAGGGGCATGCCAGACTTGTGGAGCCTTTAGCCTCACCGGGGGGTGCAGCACGGCGGCTCACAACGCCAAAGAACGGGCACGAGCAACTCGGACACACGGCAAGGTTCTGAGGTGGCTGTAGTCCCGCAGTTACGGTGCCTTAGTCTTGGGGGAAAGACTTCACTCATACTGAGAGGCAAACAGAGCGGTCAGAATGTACTGAAGGAAAGTTGGAGGGAAACAAAGAACACTCTGCTGCCGGTATATACAAGTGGCGTGTGCCTGACCCGAGAAAGCTGCGCTGCTTCTTAACGTCACCTTAGAATTAAGGAGGAGGAGGAGGGGAAATGAAGAAAAAAGAAAAAGTACTGGTGCTCCATTGGCTGAAGCACCGAAAATGCTGCAGAGCAGCTGGTTGAGAAGACGTGCCCATTCTTAGAGCCCACAATGACATTACGAAGCAGCACAAACAAAACATATCCCGCTACAGCAGGGATAATTAAGACATGGAATTAATTTTTGCAGACACAAGATGACACAGTTAAATGCAGGTAAACCAGACACTGGCAGTGTAAGTAGGGGAAAACTACAAATCACTCACACTTTGGGCTGTAAATCAAACACCACGGGATATTAGTGAAACATTTCTTGCTTGAGTAGCAGTACCTAAAATTAACTCTGAGGAATACCACCGGCGCGGTCCCCAACCCCTTGTCTGAGTGCGACAGGCTTGGATCCCTCAGAGGTAGACATCCACGCGGGAGACCTAGCTCACTCAGCTCAGCACGGCAACCCCCTTACAGAGACGGGTCACCCGCAGCCCCGCGCAGAGCCCAGCGCAGAAGCAATGAACGCCCAGAAACCACATTTGTAATTACTGAGAAACTTCAAAGAAGTCTTAAAATGAAGACCAGAACTGTCATAACCGGTGAAGACTGCTTTTCTCTGCCCTGTCCTCTCGGGTAACAACCTGGATTTATAAAGCCTTGTGAAGAAAGGACACCCACAAAGAGGGCTGGGAAATTCGAACAGACACTAACAGTCCCCCAGGCTGACGGGACTATGACCCCACGTGAAAACGTCTCCGGTCTCTATCACCAGGCATTCCAGTAAGTTCCGTCTCCCAAGAATTAATTACACTGGCAGCAGAGGACGCTACTTACCTCGCCGTTCAAGAAGCAGTAAAATACTGACACGAAGAAGCCCTGGAAAGAACAGAAAGCAGTCACTTATTGGACAAGTATTTTACCACGCAGAACTGGGGACTGAGCTTCATCCTGGGACTATCCTGAGCCAAACCATTATCCTGCTGAGATCACCCGCTCCCGCACAGATGATA
>NW_010433049.1:0-31325 GCF_000710305.1 Buceros rhinoceros silvestris
TCGAGGTATATCGGTCCTTCGACCCTTAACAACTGGGAAGGAAAGCCACACCATGCCATACTTCCTTCCTGATGGAAGGAAGAAAACTCATAAGGTTTCTGTTGCTTCTGCAGCATAATTCACCCAAGAAGTTATTTTGTATTCTAGCCTGCGCAGAGGACCCGGAAGTCTTTGGCTAGAAAAAAAAGAGTATAATTTATGGGTCAAGCCTCTTTTGAGCCATGTAATGCTAGTCGGTACTATACTACAATGCAAACCACTTCCTGCGGGTTGTGGCCGCTTCCCAGATCATTCTCCTGTGAACTGCTATAATATATTGAGTCTAATTAGCTTTTTCTTTTCACTGCACTCATCCCATCTCTCCCATAACCTGGTTTAAAAAAACTGCAAACCAATCTTCTCCACATAGCTCCACTAGGAACTCAAACATTGTCTTAAATGAACAAACAAATAAATAAACAACAACCAAAAAGAATTCTCCAAATCATTATCTATTAATTTACTATGCCAAACAGATTTGCCATGGAAAACAGACATTAGGTGCAATGTATACATCTTACAAGAAAGCAAGTAGGCCAGCTATGACACAGATCACGAAGCATATTTTGGCATTAAGGTGGCTACTTACAAGACTCATATATCCCATGTACAAGATGAATTTTCTTTCAGAACATTTTAAATCATTTCATGGATACAGTAATTACACTATACTCAAACCATGTCAATCAATCACTGCTCTAAATCAATATGGTACGTGTTTTTCAACTATTTATAAATAACAATACTCATATATGCCAAACATCTTATAAAAGTACAATTAGTTAGAATAGAGATCATATTTGTTCTCATATTGATTTAACACCTTGTCAGGCTCTGTAGGGTTGCCATATATGTCTTTCTTTAAAGTCAAGCTCGTGTTTAACTTTTTCTTTGCAGTGAAGTTTTCCTTACTTGCCTCATTTCAATTTCCATTCTGTGTTACAGATAAATATGAAGGGAAATTAATTTACAGGCTTATTTGTCTAATTGTACAAGTGAACAGCTTTGCAGACACAAGTTGCAGCTCTTCACTTTTCACTGGAAAAGCGGAAGAAGATCGCTTGGAAAATAGTGTACAAATGGTTATCTGAAAACATTAATTTTCCATGAATATTGTGCCTTGCAGAAAGAGATCACATTAGGAAGGAGGGAAAAAAAAGAAAGTATCAGGGAAACTACGATCAATATAGGTTATCTCAACTATTTTAAGAATTAATTTTGAAGTGTTGCCTAATGAAAATTTGTTGGCAATTCAATGCAAACAAACATTAATTCTGGATTTTTAGTTACCGTTTTATTCTACTTTATTCTCTTTAGTAATTATGTATTTATTTCATGCCCTCTTAAAGTTATCTACAGTGAAATCCTTCTCCAAGTGAAGTGACTCAGGTGACTTAACAAGCAGTCCATCAATGAAGTGTGATCCCTATACAGCTGAGTTCTTGCAAGTGCTTCCCAAATGAGTTTATTAGTACATTAACTTAACAGTTTTTCAGCTGAGAGTAAATAATGAAAAGGTGACAATTCAAGACTTTTTTTTTCCTGGGCTTTTGGTTTTACTGACTGGATTTATTTATCACACTGGGTCTTCTCGCCTCTTCTTTTTTTTTTCTTCTTTTTTTGGATTGTGGTTCTTCACTTTGTTTTGGTCTTGGTTCAAGGATGAATCTTCAGTGTTTCCTCTAGTTTTTCGTACGAACTAAGGAAAATTTTTACAGCTTCAATACAAAACTATCAATTACCCACAATTTTAATTCAAAGCCTGTCTTAAGTTCACGAACGTTAAGAAACCTTTTGATGAACATCATATATGTTTGGGATTTGTAAGAAACACAATATCATGAGAGTTTCACATGGTTTTGGGTTTCATTGCACACGTCTTGAACGTAATTACTGTTAATTTGAAGATACAAAACGCCATGGAGAAATCTTCACTAGGTGTAAAGTGACAAATCTGCACTGACTTCACTGTCGGCAAATGGCCTTCATGATTTGTTCCTTTAATTAATAAGCAATACTTGTCATTGACCCTATTTAAAATGAACAAAAATGGTACTGTAGCATATTCTTTCAGTGCATAAATATGCAAGATTTATACGCATGATATACAGGATTTTAAGTTCCATTTGGACACCTGAAGAAATGAACTTTTTGCCTAGAAAATAGATGTTATTATAACTGCAATAAATATGCTGACACATTACTCGCTGTTATGCATCCAATCAATATCAGCCAGATTAATTCTTTTTGCTTAATCTGTAGCATTTTTTTCTGTCAGAACAGCATTAGTTATGCAAAAGTGGTCATACATTGTCAAACTGAGAGACTCATCTTGATTATTCTTGGTTATTTTGAGTATAAGTACAATCCACCCTGACTGTTAGTCTGCCCTTGGGAGCCAAGCAATTTGGCTGTTATTATAATGAGGTGTGGCTCATCATAAGGGTGATTATAATGGAGTCTAAGGGAATAGGGAGTCAAGACTACTGTATATTATCTTTCATTTTTAAAGACTGTACTTTGGAATAATGGTTGAGTATTGTAGCATTTTTGTTCATTGCATGTCTTCAGGGGTTGAGATATCCTCCAATGGACTACTTTGATACTAATAGGAGAGCACGTTTAGAACATGAAAATCACTGTATCTGTTCCTTCAGGCAATTTGTTCAGAGTGTAATTCACATCTGATGAATACTTGGTGACACTGAATGGTCCAGTGAAGACTGGCACTAATTTTGCAGTAATGCTCTCTGTTACATCTGTGTCTGGGTGGGAAGGTATTTTTTCACCAGTTCATGAACATTTAAAAATCACTTGTATCTGTTTGTAATCATATTACTTTCTATCCTACTGAAGTTGCCCTAAAGTGGTTGTAGATCTGAGCTGTGATCTTTATAATCTCACTTTTCTGAAGAGGACCGGGTCCAGAAACAATACAGTTTCTTTTAAATCATAAGTTGATGTTTTCAGGGAAACAAAAAAATGAACATGAAAAAAGCTTGGTTACAATTTTTCTCTATTCCTCTCTGTGAACAACACTGATGAGAGGTTAATTTGATTAAAACTGCATGCCTTAAAGTGTCACCAAAAAAAAAGCCAAATTGTAACCTCCTTTTTTTCTTTTGTTAGGGGGTTTAATTTTACAGTTACGTGAAAGGTGTGACCACCCAGATAATACAAAATTACCTTCTGTAGAGGCTTTCGATGTATCTCCCAACTGTGCTGACGTTGAACAGGAATGGCTAACTATATCTAAAAATTAAACAAAGATGTTAGGGGAAAAAGAATTTCAGTGTCTGTGTGTGCATTTGTACATTGTTACAAGAGGAATAGACCTGTTCTGAACTAACTGGAGCATCGCCTTATTATTCAAAAAGTTTGGGTACATCTTTGGGCATAATTTAAAGAAATTTATCACCATTCCTTTCTGTTGACTGAAGAACATAATATTATTTATTTTTCACTTTCCTCTTTTATGGAGTAGTCTAATGGCCTCAAAACACAGTAGAATTCTTTCTCTTGGCACATTTTGTGAATGTGGGCAATTCCCTCTACTTCATTATGATTTTATTACGTCTCTTACCTTATGTTTTTATTTGGATGCTATAAAACCAGACCTTAATCCGTTTGACTTGAAGACCTAATGTTTGATGACTTGAAGTGCTACAGTGCTAATAACAGTGATGGCAAAGGTCTGGAAATAAATGAAGAAATCTGTCTATTTATATACATATGAACTTATTGAAATGTTTACCATCAGTTTAATCTGCAATTCAAAATACGACAGGTAAAAATTCTGCAGAGCAAAACCAAAAGCTCTGTTCATTGTGCATGACTGCTAAATTTTACACCTCTCTGCATCACTGACTGCCATTAAAAGATTGCCATTTGAAGGCAACTACTAAGCAATGACATATATGTATATTATATATGTATATATATAAACATTGTATCTGTAGAAGTTTCTGTGAAGTGCTGGCACATGATGAGAAATATATTGAGTATTTTTTGCATTGTAGATACTTTAGAGAAGCTTTATTTAATGTCAGGAAGCTAGAGTTGTTAGGATAGAAACTAATATGTCGTTTCTTCATCAAAAGGCATATGTTCGACTGGTGGCTACTTTTCATCTCTTATTCAGGTAGAAAGAATACAAAATTATATCAGGGAAAAGATATGGCTCATAAAACTACTTTTATAAAAGTAAAACTGTTGGTTGGGTTATTTTAATTTAGAAATCCTCGTATTCGGAATTGCTTCAAGAAAGTATATACTTGTAACATTGGTTATGTTCTGAGTAATTTTCTATCCTGAATGTTGGATGTTATTGTAAGACTTTTCTTTTTGAAAGTTGAAAAAAAAACAATCTTAAAGCTCACTCCATCAGTTTCTTATTTTCCTTTCAAATGACTGGGTATTAATTGGTCTGTTAGAAAATACATTTAAAACTGTAATCTTTGGGGAGGTTCACTGCTAGACAATAAAAATATGCCTCCAAATTACACTTCTTCCCTCCTGAAAGCTATGGAAGTTTCAGTAAAATCACAAGCTGTCTTGCAAGAGTGCCTACTTTTCAGTCTTTGAGTGTCTGGTCCGATGGGAGATACTGCAAATATGTTTCATCTACATTGTGTTCAAAGCACAAAATACCACCAGACAGTCCATTTCTAAAGCTAGAAAAGTTCCTCTCTGGCATGTGCAGTGTTCTGTTGTCATATGCTAATATCCTGTCATTTCTCTGAACATCTTTCTGCATGAATGCTCCACCATGGCCCCCATGACATGTCTCTATGTGAACTGTAAACACACTTTTAAAGTCTTGGAAAGCTTAAAAGGGCTTGATGACTGTGCTCACTAGGAATATTTCAAGACCTATTTTAACCAGTGCGCTCAAAAAGGACAACATATTTCACTGTAATACTATGTAGTGTTGAATGCTGAGTGACAACATAGCCCTCCATGAATTATGGCAGTATGTAATGACTTCTGACTTCAGCCTGGCTGTTTAAAGTGTAGCAGTATTTGAAAAAAAAAAAAAAACAGAAAACATCATACCATTATTTCCCTTACTGTTCAAGGTAAGCAGGATTTAATATTGAGAAATTAGTGGTTTAAATGTAATTGAAAGTTCTTTGTTTTAATGACTGTTAATAATGGTTCTAACACTGCAGGATAGAGAGATTGGGCAGGATGAATATCTGGATGATAACTGTTATCTGTCCAGACCTGTTTGCTTTGGGGTTTGGTTTTTTCTCCCTACTTGAGAGGAGTTGAGAGAACTAGTCTTTTCCAATTCTTCCAGTATTCCAGTGGCACCAAATCTATGTGCAGATGCAGAAATCTTTATCAAATTACACACTTCTGGGTGCATTTCAGTTAAATTTGGAATAGAATAGAACAGCATCCTTCAGCTGGAAGGAACCTACGATGATCATCTAGTCCAACTGCCTGACCACTTCAGATCTAACCAAAAGTTAAAGCATTTCACCAGCTTTGGTGCTGTCCTTTGGATGCATTCAAGGACCTTCACATCATTCTTAAATTGCGGGGCCCAGATCTGCGCACAGTACTCAAGGTGAGACCACACCAACGCTGAATACAGTGGGATAATCACTTCCTTTGACCATCTGGTTACACTGTGTTTGATGTACCCCAGGATGCAGTTTGTCCACTTGTCTGGTGCAGCCAAATGCCCTCACGTCCCTGTCTTTTTTTTCTGTCTCTGCGTGCCAGTTGTCTCCCAAGTTATATTTATTTTCAGCATTACTCCAGCCCAGGTTTTGTCACCTTGACTTACATCTGTTACTGTTTTTTCTACCTAGGCCAAGTTATGTCAGTTATGTGGGTTAATGCACTTTTCCACACAGTAAACAATTGCAGACTCAGATCCTTTGCCTGTAAGCAAAAGATGAAGACAATAATTCATTTTCCATGGGTGAAAAAAATGAAGATGTTCTGGAAAACATTTGGAAATGTATGATAACTTTATATAAAGTACTTCACAGGAGGTCTGCAAAACAGTTACAGTATGAAATTATATAATAATATTTTTCCATAATTAAAATACATTAATAGAACAATTAAAATAAATTTTAAAATCTTTTCTCCCTTACTTTACTTACAGCTCTGAACTTAAACAAAAAGTCTGCTGAGTCCTTCTGATGGCATTTCCTGGATTTATTTCTCAATAATGACACTTTTGGGAGCAATTCTATGGGGAACGAGATTGATCACCCATCACTGCTGCTGATGTGCTGTTTAACCAAGTTGGTGAACCATAAACTGTCATCAGAGAGGGTATCAGACTAACAGCGTGTATCATGCAGCTTACTCTCCTGTGCACCTAACAATGATGATAATTCTCTTAGTCCATTAGACAGCACAAGGACCCGTTAAACAAAGTACTGGAGTGGTACACTTTACGAGACCCAAAAAAGAAACCAGATTCTGCTAGATGGGCTAAGCAGTGACATAAACTGAAGCCATAGGTCATGGAGCAAGAAGCCGAGTGCTTCACGCCTTAACAGGACTTTGACATACAGACAGGATTTCTAAAGCTGAAGCTTTCTTTGATGGTAGTAGATATGCTCTAAATGGGGGTGAACTCTTTTGAGCAGTGACGACTTGTTCCAAAATCATGTTAGCCTGTATTTTTTTCAAAGAATTATGAAAAAAAGAGAACAATTTAAAGGAACAAACAATATTTACGTTTTTCATTGTTGTTAAATGCCCCGTATCTGGTGTTTCAATGTTGCTAACTGTATCGACATGATTTTAAAAGTTATGAATACTAGATAAAGTTTATGATCCAAGGCCCCAGACCTATGAATTTTTAAGGACAGAACCTCAAGGGATGTGCAGAGATCGATGAAGATGTGCATAACCTGGTGACTGACATTTATGTTCTTTTTTTAACTTGTATGCATAATTCCTGCTACTGACTTCAGTGGAAATAGTCACAATTCCTCCTTTCATGCTTTTAGTTTTCTCACCTTTCATGCAATTACTTTTTGCAAGATCAAAGCTTAAATTCATCCTGTTTCTTCTGCCTTGAGTTGTTGAAGCCTGGTTTTGTGGGTTGTTTGGGTTTTTGTTCATTAGTTTGTTTTCTTCCTTCTAGGTGGATCATTCAAAAGAGCTAGCTAGGAGTATTCAAGGAATAGATAGGAGGCTTTTGCCCCAAATTAATACTGCTGAGCGAGTTGCAAATACTCCCAGATATCGTAAAGTCCTCTCAGACTTGCAGAAGTGCCTCCCCCAATTCATACTGTATCTGTACCCTCTAGGAACACTGCATTCCAGCTAAAACTTTCTTGAGTGCTCCAAAGGCATCCTTCCCTCCTTTGAGTTCCCCAGATCCATGATCCTGAGTAATCACCTAGAAGCATACATGCAAGTACTAAATATAATTACAGTTTCTCTGTTTCACTCCAGACATTTTGTACAGGATTCATCTCACCAAATTTTTGGTATCAATAACCAATCAATAACAAATTTTGTGACATCAGTAACTAAAGTAGTCAGTGGGGAAAAACAGACTCTTCCAGAGCATCTCATCCTTATGCGGGCATTTTTAAGTGATACAACCTAAAATTACCTATTTTCCTGCATTAAGAAGGTATGCGTTGGTCATCTCACAGGTACAGAATTACCTATCCTGTACAGTAACTATAACTGTCGATGCTCAGATTCTATTAGACAAATCCCATGCATTCTGTCCAAACTAATGCCTTGTCAGGTGTAAGTCTAGGTCAGTATGGCTAAAGCAGAGAGTCTGCCCCTTCCTCTGAGCAACCTGATGTTTATTGATCCCGTTTGAAAATTTTTTGTATAAATGCTTCTGTATTTTTTCTCATCCATCTCTCACACCTGAAACGAGCTGGCCATAAACATGTAAAGTCTATTTATTGCTTCTGGACTTTTTTCTCTTCTGTAACACCTGCCAAAAGTTTGAAAATGTGTAGGCCAGCAGTGGTCTGAGACACTTACTGGATGTTGGCTTGTATTTCCCAGTGTATCTCCATCTGTATCTGTGTTATGGACTCTTTTTTTTCACTGCCAGCACACAGAGGCAGTAAAAGTTCTTTTGATGGACAGCCACTAACACTGGAACTTGCAGAGCTTGTGAAAGTAATTAAAAAGTGGCAGCAATAACAATAATGAAATACTAACAATAGTAACACTACTAACTTAAAAATTCAAGTAAACAAGAAAAGATTTAACTGGGAAAAAATAATTCTTAAAAGGCTTTCTATGTACATCATCTGCTAAGAATTCACACAGCTACAACAATTAGAAAGGTTCAAATAGTTAAATCATTGTCTTAAAATTAGGCAATACCATCGCTACTTTAGGAGGTAGGAAAATTGATTCCATCAGTCATCAGAATGATCATCAGATCCCTGAGGGCACTACCAGCCTTGGCTGTCCCTGCTCAGTCCCCTAAGGGCTCCTCCCTCCCTGCCTATGGTCCAGGACCCCATTTCAGCCACCCAGGGTCATCAGCCCCAGCGATGATGCCAAAGCAGGGCTGTTCTCCAGCTCCCCACAGCCCTGCCCTCCCTCGCCATGGGCCCCACCAAGATGGGCCTACCCAGGGACCCCCATCCAAGTTCCACCTCAACCCACCCCCATCCCCATGGAGGTGCCCGATGCCTGGGGCTGGGGTTGCCCTGGTGTCCCCCGTTTGCCATGTTGCTGACTGGGGAGTGGGATGAGCCCGGTGTGGCAGACTGCCCTGATGGACCCCATGGGGGAACCCCCAGCTCCCAACACCAGCAGTGTGCTGACAATCTTGGATGTAATGCTAACAGAAATATCTGGTCCTTCAATTGAAAGCTATGTAAATTTGTCTCAAGGTATTTGACCATTCTTATGCACAGGGAGTAGTAAGATGTTTTCTTCTCACTGCTAAAGAAAGTCAAAATTTCAGATGATGTCAATAGAAGAGTCAGGAAGAAAAGCCATGTCTACTGACTTTTACTGCTTTATTGCAGACAACACAACTTGCTTATTTCCCAGGTAAGAAAATATTTAAATTGTTGCTTGTTTTGGTGGGAGGTGTGTGTGTGAATTTTTTTTAATTGGGCAGTGGGTTTGTAATTAAGCCTAAAGCAAACAAAGTGTTCAGTTCTGAAAATTAGAAAATTAGACTCTAGTCAGAGTAATGTAATGGCTGCACCTTTCATGTTTTAAAGGAACACTTTTCCTCATGGCTGGGTCTCTTATGTACAGTGGAGTCCATAGATTTTATAAAAACGCTTGGCTGAACGATGTCTAATGTCATTCTAGATGTCCAAAAGTTCCTGAGATCTCAGCAGATCTCAGGGTTGGCAGATTCAACAGGAACACCGCAGGAGAGCTGTGCCCTTCTGCAGTGGCAGCTAGTGGCCAGGAAAAGAAAACCCCAGGGTATTTTTGCCTTACGCTAGAGTCCTGTCTTTAGCCAAGTTAATTAAGTTTAATTTAAAAAAAAAAGTGTTGGTTAATGATTCCTTTTATCACTCAAAATAAAACCAGAGATTTTTACTTATTTGGTCTATTTGACTTGTTTATTTGAATACAGTCTTGAATATTGTATATTTTGTCTTTCTTTTTTGCCCCCCTAGAAATTAGAGGGTTCGTGCTAACTGACCAGCCTATTTAACTGGACAGCTATTACTGATGGAAGGGATAGGTCCCTTCAATTGACAGTTTAGAGCAGAAGCATTTGCACTAAAGCACACTTCTGCTATGTACTACTGAAGGGGAAGAGGAATCAAACCATATATTTTGGACATCTAATATTAGCTGATGTATATGTTCTCAGAAACTTGATCCACTCAAACTTCCAAGAAACTCTCTGACAGTTTGAGGATATTTCAGCTTTTATATCTTGTACAAAGACAAGAGCATGCACTTAAATTGTAATGCATTCTTTGTTTGCCTAATTACCCCTAGTACTTCAGAATTTTATCGATATTCAGGAAAATATCTGTGAAGTTGCATATTCAAAGAGAGTCTGAACTGAGATCCTATGCTTTCTATATTCCTGAAATACTGTTAACAATCAGTAAAAGATAGACAAAGGGACTAAAAATCTGGATTTGACTACATGAAATCAAGTTTAATAACAGCCAATGTACATTTTCATCAACATGAATCCATATAAATACTGAATAATAACCTTTTTCAACACACTAAGTGTTTTCATTTTGTCACTGTTAAAAAAACGCGTTCATGATCTATCTCCTGGTGAAAGAAAGGCATAGAATCTAGAAAGTGGATTGTGACGTAGAATTATTACTGCCATTTGTTCGAGACATAATGGTTGATTTGTCAAAGCAAGGCTATAATCAAAAGAGCACTAAAGCTTCTACGTTAATAATATGTTATTAAGCAGATAGTTGAGGAAGTTTAGGAAGTTGTTGCTACCTTAGCTGGAAATTACCACTCATTATGGCCCTAGTTCTCTGCCGTGTGAGGAAAGAGGGATTTGCTGAAATCACCTCTGGTGCCTTTTGGACTAGGAGTACTGGCACAATCAAGTATTTTATTTCAGTGAATTCCAGATATGGCGTACTAATAGAGATTTTAGTTGTATGTAATAGTAGTACATAATCCTGTAAAAAGTAAAAAAATACATGGTCTTATGCACATAAATAATTTCATCAGCTATTAGCTGATAAGACACTTTTTTTCCCAATTTGCATGGACACCTTCAGAGTTGCATAAAATGGCACTGCTCTTAGTCAGGAGTTATTAGCACTCACGTTGCAAATGAATTAAGTCCTCGCTGCTTTTTTCTGTTTTTAATTTTTCCTCACTTTTCACCCAATTTTTTAATTTGTTATACTGATGTACCTCTCTGTAGACTAAAAATTGAGGTTCATTTACAATTTCCTTACTTTGTTTTTTCATATTTTTCTATTCTCAACTTTTGAGAAAGTTCTTGGTAAGTTGTTTTTTCCAGCAGCTGTAAACAACTCTGTTCCAAAGAGGTCTGTGCTAAGATTCCCTCAGTACATAGTTCTCTATTTCTGAAATAGTTGTAGAAATCTATGGAAAACAGAGTAATGACATTTCAGCAGTGTATCGTCTTGAATCAGAAACTAAAGCATGCAAACTGAAATTGATTTGTAACAGGTACCTTATTAGAAGCAAACATCAAGAAAACTAGAATCAATGTTGAAACAAAAATTTGTCTTGTAAGCAATCCTGACTGAAATGTGTTGACACAGCATCACATTCTGTAGCCCCATTTTTGCATGCTTTTCAAAGCACAGCCATCTCGGTCTGGGAGAGATGAATAATTGACTGATCACTGCATAATTCAACGTACTGTTGTAAAAATTCAAGGTCTGGCAAATTTGAAGCTTTTCTTCTTTATTGAGACTGAGGTTAAAGTTTCAATCAACCTTGAAGAAACATTTAAATAGCACAAGGATGCATGATTTATTAAAGTGCGTATTATTCTTCCTTATATTCCCTCCCTCTTCATTAAGCTTCCTTACATAGTGTTTATGTTAAGTTTATGAAGTGTACCTCATAAGTTGAGCAAAGATTACCTTAAGAGATAGCACTAAAGGTCAATCATCTTATCTTTCAAATGAAATGAAAAAGCCAAAAACAAGGAGGAAAATGGGTTTGCAAATACAAAACATATTCACCCGTGTATTTATTAAAATGTCTGTGTATTTAAATACATTAATTTCCCCACTTCCATTTATGAAAATAAATTTATCTTATAATTTCCACTAACAGTTACTTTCTGCACAGCTCATAATGGTTGCATGCAATGTGCAGCAATTAATGTCCTTTAGGATATATTCAATTCCCCAGTTAAATTACCTGTCATTGTCACTAAAAAAATGATCTTCTGTGGAAGTCGGTCAAGTCTGCTTCACTTTCAAGTCATACTACTGTTTGAGGAATGTGTTTTCAAATGAAAAGATTAAGCTCAAACATTTACATTCTCGTAGTCCAAAGTTATAGTTGCTTCTTCATAATATTGCCACAAAAACTGACTCAAGTCCAATTCTTCTCTATTAATTTTTTACATTTTACAGGTCATTGCTGAATCCTGAAAGATTTTGGACTGCATTTTCATTATTTCTTCTTTAACATATATGTAGGGCTCTAAATTTGTGTGGTACCATCAAATTTCCAAGGGCTTGTCCAGAAAGGGAGATTACTGATCCTTTAATGAGGATGTGAATTTGCAGGGAAGTGGATACTCCATGCTTGCTCCTTGTTTGGATATACTCACCATTAGCTATGGGTGACTTTATGGGAGAGAATTATTTAATTTGCATGATTAAAAGTGTTACTGTGAAAGTTACTGCTGAATACTTTGTGTGCCATGAATTTATGCAGTTGCCTGTGGAACAAAGCTCTTTGTAAGGACACATCCTAAAATCCTACTTCTGAATAGACTTATACATATATGTAAGTAGCATTGATAGGTAATTTAAATTCATTGAGATGACTAATATCTGTAAAATATCTCCTCTGTATTACATGTGCAAAGTCCAAATTGAATAAATAAGCAGATATTAGTAAGCTCAACATTAGGAAGGGTAGTCACTGAAACAAGGATAACTTGATGACATTTTCTGCTTGGGGCTTGATTAAGAAAAAATATGAGAGAACTAACATAGATCACACAGGGAATTTGTGAAATAGAACTCTGATAAAAAAGAAAAAAAATGTTGAAGGAGGAGAATGAAGATATTTGAAATAATGGAAATCTGCTTCCAAAGTACAGATACAGCATGAAGGAAACCTGAGTGTTTACTATAGCCATTGTTCTTAACATTATTTTCTCACAAATTTAGGGCAAATTTGAAGGATACACCATCTTGAAGCCAGATGAAAAACATCTGAAAAAGAAAGTATGATGATATAATAAGGATCAGAGAGGAATAGGCAGAAGAGTACATTTTGATTTGTAATCAGTTCCATGAAAGGGATACACAGTAAAATGAAATTAGTTGGGGAAAAAAATATGGAAGAAAACCTCACAAAATACTGCCAGAGAAGATTTTATTTCAGGTATAAAATGTGGGTAAGAGTCATAAAAATAACAGATTTGGGTTATTCTAGTTTTAGTTCCTTATTAGGATCTTGGTGAAAGAAAATGTCCATCCTTCTTCCAAATGAAGGGTTTCAATTATAAAAGACTTTATAATTTTTACTTTTAAGCACAACATCTCTTCTATAGATAGTTCAGGATATTGGTGGCTTTTGGTTATGTTTCTTGTGTTACTTTTAATTAATTTTTGAGAAACAGAAAACCTTTTAAAATTTTCATCAATGCAACATTAAAACATTAGATTCTGTAAAAGCGAGGCAAGCCAACAAAGGCTGTTTTCTTACATTGACTGTCACAGGAGAATAAAACTCAGTTGGAAAGTCTTCAGAAAAGCTGCTTCTTGCAATTTCTGTAGTACTGTTCTTAGTGCTTTCATTGTAACCTAGATACCATATGCTGAGTTTAAGCACACAGGGAATAATATTATATAATGCAAATGCTGTAATTAAATTCATATGGACATGTATTTACCTGCATGTAACTCTCTAAATACAGATGTGACTGAGGTCCAAATGTATTTCAATAATACTTAATAGTCCAGAGGACACTTTTTTGGAGAAAAATTCCTGTCAGATCAGATTTTTGTTCCTGTTACGAATAGCCGTGAATCCTAGTAAATCAATCTTTGAATGTCATTTGAGTAACTTGGATGAAAACAAGTCTTTCATGACTTACCAGTTGCAGAACTTGACAATTTTAACCTTCAAAACTAACATAAAGCATTTGGAAGAATTTTCTTTGGAAGATTGGATTATAAATGGCCATAAATTTACTTACATTCAGATGAATACATCTAATGAATTCATACATATTGCATTTTCATAACAAAACCACATTTGGTATATATGTAATTAGGCGTCCATTACAATATGTACAAATTAAAACTTGGTATTGCTTTTGAGGCTTTCTATGGAAATTTTTTTTAAAGATCTCTTCATTTGCTACTACTATTTTCTATTTCTACTGACATATACTGTTTCAAAACGAATCCTTTTTGAAGGATGAAAAAAAGCACATAGGTAATGTTTTTTATTATTCTTTATCTTTGTAATTCCTTTAATACGGGAGTTTGTTTCCATTGTAAACACAGAACAATACATACCTTAAACTCACTACTTTAAATGCCATATTCAATCCTCCCTTACAACCTCTGGAACATACACTTAACTGTCATAAAAATGTTATTGCTGGGGAAAAATGAAAAGCAATGCAGACTCTGTAGTGTTTATTAAAATTGTATCTCCACGTTTTCTGCATTTAAATAGTTAATGATGACAGCAGTAATTTAACCCTTAATTTTGTTTAGATACTGGCCTCACTAGTACATAAGGAGCTTAATGTCATTAAAGTTACCTCCCAGATCATCGGCTGTGATTTTTGGCTATTTCACTCAAAGGATTTTACCTTTCTCGGTGGGGAAGTAACCCTGGTACTGAATAAGATTCCTTGCCTTGAAAATGTGCTATACTCGAATTATTGGTTTGGCTAGCAGCAAATACAGGGTGACAGCTAAACATTAAAAAGCATTATGCAATTTGAGTGAAAAAAAACTTCTCGGTGGGGAAGTAACCCTGGTACTGAATAAGATTCCTTGCCTTGAAAATGTGCTATACTCGAATTATTGGTTTGGCTAGCAGCAAATACAGGGTGACAGCTAAACATTAAAAAGCATTATGCAATTTGAGTGAAAAAAAGAATGCCTTGTATATAGAATAATCAGTTTTTAAAATATATTACACTGCTTTACTGAATGTTATATTTTGAGCTTGAAGACACTTTTTTTTTCACCATGCAAGTTACTTTCTCTGGAAGTGCATATACTTACTATTTCAGTAATATGAAGCAGAGTTGCACTGTGCTTTACATAAATAATTGTGAGGATTGTCAGTATTTAGTGGATATTGGAATATATTACCTCGTAGGTGCTGGAGCCCATCCAAAGAAGGGCAACAAAACTGGTGAAGGGTCTAGAAAACAAGTCTTCTGAGGAGCAGCTGAGGGAACTGAGGTAGTTTAGCCTGGAGAAAAGGAGACTGTGAGGAGGACCTTACCACTTCCTACAAACACCTGAAAGTAGGTTGTAGTGAGATGAGGTTCAGTCTCTTTTTCCAAGTAACAAGCAACAGGACAAGAGGAAATGGCCTTGAGTTGCACCAGAGGTGGTTTAGATTGGACATTAGGAAAAATTTCTTCACTGAACAGGTTGTAAAGCATTGGAACAGGCTGTCAGGGAAGTGGTGGTGTTACCCTGGAGATATATAAAAGACATAGAGATGTAGTGCTTAGTGATGTGGTCTAGTGGTGGTCTTGGCAGTGCAGGGTTAGTGGTTGGTCTTTTCCAACCTAAATGATTCTATGAGTCTGCAATTCATACAATCAAGATAGGACTATTAGCATAAACATTCTAATTCTTCCTTGTGAGTAATCATTCATAAAGTGTTGGGATTAAACAATGTATGTTTAAGCCTTCTGGCTTTCAGGAAGGATGTTGGACATTTCTGTAATTTACTGAAGTGTGGCTAAGTAAGAAGTTAGTGATAATTTTTGGATCTTTTTCTCCATCAAATGTAAATAATTGATTTGTTAAATAATATAAAGTTATAATAGACTTCTGGACACCTAGACTAACTGTCTGCTTATGCCAGATAACAGGGTTTCCTCAGGGTTGACTCAATCTCATAAGCCTGTTGCTTAGCTAAAAACATGTCTTTCTGAAGAACAAAGCAAAATACACACACGGACACATGCACAGACCCACCCCGTTCCCCAACCACCTATGTTTTAAAGAACTCCAGTTATGGAGACTACCCTACAACGTATTTGAAAGCATTCCAGTGATTCACATTTTAAAACATTTACTTTTAACCCCCACACAGTATATCCAGCTCCAATTTCTGCCACTGGAGTTTGTTTGGGGGTGGGGGGATTGGGTTGGTTTTGGAGGTTTTTTTGTGTTTTTTTTTTTTTTTTTTTTTTTTTTTTTTTTTTTTTTTTTTTTTTTTTTTTTTAAAGATCTCTTCATTTGCTAATGTATGCATGTGAGAATGGTGATCAAGTGATCACTTAATATTTAGCACATTCTGTACAAGTGATGAGGTGCAAATTTAGCATTTCATGTCCATTCAGGGGAATAAAATAGAAACTTCAAAGAAGGAGATGAAAGGGATACCAGGAGAGCCAAAGTTAACTAATTTTTGAGCTCAGTCAAACATTCACAAAAAGTACTCTTCAATTCTTGCTAAGCTGAGTTCAGTACTTCTCAAGGAAAGCATGCCCGCTGTTGAAAATACAGCTTTATACTTCTGTATTGTCTTTGATTTACTTATTTTTTGTCAGGTAGTGACAATCCCAAAGAAGGTATCTAATGTACAGAACTTTTAAAAATTTCAGTTTCCTAATAAAATCAGAATACAAAACACAATGTGACTCCAGCTTCAAGGTTCAATGTAGGTAAATTAAAATCTCTCTAATCATTTCAGTTCAAAATTAATATGACCAGAAAAATACCCTAATTATGAGAAGGATATAAATGTAAGCAAATAAGCAAGTATACTGATATTTATGAAATGATTATGTGAAATACTTATTTGCAGAATGCAAAATAAACCAAAACTAACTCTTCCCTCAAAAATAGTGCTACATCTAGTAGTTTGTCACCTTCTATAATAATGAAAAGAAATGAGTTTTCATTTAATATTAACACTGAAGAAACTTGCGAGCCCTTCATCTATAGGAGACAATAAAAAGATTTAGACTGTACAGACCAGATAGAAAATTATATTTTCATGTATTAGCTTTGAGCATTTTTGATTTCTGATTTTAAGCACTTCAAGATGTTGGGTCTTCATCACTTTTCTGCACAGACTATTTAAATCCAAATAGTTAAGATTTTATTGTAATAATGTTTGAAAAACATTTATAAAGAATGGATGTTTTCCAGTTCCAACATGAGAGGGAGAGATTGAGAGACTGCAACTTTTGCAATAAATTTTCTTCCTGTCTGTGGTCTTCCATCTCCTCTGGCTGTTACTGTTTTTTCCAAACAACATAGTTATTCTTTGGTGAAGGATATCACAGTGTTCTTTCCTCCTTCAAATTGTTCTACTAAAGCAAAGAAAGAACTGCTTTGTATTTGGGAAAAAAAAAAAAAAGACATAGCAAGAGATACATGTGCAATTTAAGATGTGAAAAGTAAGAATGCTCACCTCTTTATGTCTGCCTATAAGAAAAACTTATTCTTTATCAGAAATGAAATGTATTATTATATGTTCAGGATGGCCCCATATTCATGCTGTACACTGTGTTAGTCTGTACAAACCCCAAAAGAGACATAGGAAGCAATATTTCATCCTACAGTACTGTTCTTTAAGATCCCTGAATAAATGTGTATTATCTGTCTATATTATTTCTCCATACCTATTATCAGTGAATTTAGTACTCTATATTGTTACACGAATGTGTCTATTCCTAGACATCCTGTGTCTGCCTGCTTAGCTAACCTGGAAGTAAAATGAAGATTTTCTTGCATGAAGGAATAGTAATTTTTAAAGCATTCCAGGCTTTAACAAAGTACATATTTTAAAGAAATGTCATACATTCATTATCACTCTTCAAATAATTCTGTAGTAGCAAAAAGTAACATATCTTTGTAGTTACCCAAATAAAAGATTTCTAATTAAAAGATTCACGTATTTTCTAATATAGTCCATTGAAAGCTGTAAAGTTGGTGTAAAAGTTTTGGGAATCGGGCCACAATATGATTGTTGTGATTTAGATTATATTCAGTCCCTCAGGAGTTGATTGTGCCTCTAGGCACAGCCTTCAGCAAGAACTAGTGTGTAGGCTGTGACATCCCAAGAGGTAGTGTGCGTTAGAAATACACCTTTAAAGTACAATTGACTCCCTATCCATACATTAATTCAGCTTGTAAAGAGACTTTTCTTATTCTTAGTGTTCTACATCCAATTTTCAATGAAAAAAGGATCTAGCTGTTGTGGACATGTGGGCCTGAATTCCTGCCACCTAAATCAGGTGCCTAACATGGGAAAAGAGCTATACTATGCTGTTTGTATTGCTAAAAGGAGAAATGGAAGATGAAAAAGTAATCTCCAGGAAGAAGACTCAGTTCACATAAGGTCTGATTTTCTTTATGAAGTTGTCTCCATAAAGAAGAGGCATGAAGAAATTCCCACGTTAAGAGTGGGAAGAAAGTACTAATCTTTGAAGCACCAGGATACTGCCTGTCAGAACGGCCTTTGAGCCGTTCTGCAATGATATGCGGTATTGACTTTTCTGATCCATAGCAGCTAATATACTTTACAATGACTTGTCCCTTTCCCTAAGCTGGCAGCATTTGAGATCCCCATATCTGTTCAGCAACGAAGAGACCTACAGCACCCATGGCTTCATCAAGTTATAATTTCTTCCAGTAAAACTTCCTCCAGTGCTTCCTTTGTTATAGTTGACAACCAAACTACTGTGATCTCAAAAATTCTTATAGAAGCTGTACTTTGCTTTCCTTTTCTATATTGTACTAGAAGAGAAATCCTAGTATATCTTATCAGCTGGCACATGAGAAAGAATCTTATTACATGTACAGTGTCTGTCTGGGATTGAGTTATCTCACTTCATAGCAGTCAGG
Organism: Buceros rhinoceros silvestris; assembly: GCF_000710305.1. NCBI lineage: Eukaryota > Metazoa > Chordata > Aves > Bucerotiformes > Bucerotidae > Buceros > Buceros rhinoceros. The sequence goes on from NW_010433049.1 coordinate 18,753, forward strand.
ATTCCGATGTGCTTTACACTCAAGGCTGAAACAGTGTTGATAAAACACTGATGTTTTGTCTGTTGCTGACACTTCTTGCACCTTCTCTCTACATCCATCCAGTGTGAGTAGGCTTGGAGTGGGCAAGAAGTAAGAAGAAGACACAACTGGGACAGATGACCCAAACTGACGAAAGAGATAGTCCATACCATATGATGTCATGCTCAGCAATAAAATTGCAAAGAAAGGAGGAGGAAGAGACAACGTTCATGGTTATAGTATTTGTTTTCCCAAGCAACTGTAATATCTACGGAGCTTCCCAGCTTCCCAGGAAGTGACTGAACATCTTTCTGCTCATAGGATGTAGTGAGTTAATTAATCTTTTTCATTTCCTTGTGCATGCACCCCTGGCTTTCCCCATTAACTAGTTATTATCTTGATCCATGTGTCTGCTGGTCTTCCTTTTGTCTTCTCCCCATCACGTTAGAGGGGAGTAAGTGTGTATCAGGGTGAGTGTTTAGCTCTTGGCTGGTGTGAACTTGCCACTTTGCAAAACAATGCCAAACCTCAGATACCTAAAATAAAAATTCAAAATCAGTGAATGTAGTAGAGAACATTCATAACTCTCCTTTTATATGGAGTTACTGCTTTACTTAATGTTAAAAAACACAGAAAGAGAAGCTCAAAATATTTTGGCATTTTCCTACATTTTTCCCCCCTCAATAGAATTAGAAGCTGGAATTGTATTCTTTTGAATAATAATGTCAAAGTGCAATGATTGAAAATTTTAGTGTTGCTGCTGTATACAGTAATTCTATTTTGTTTCAACCTGATAATTATTACTAATTCATGCAGGAAAAAAATTACAATACCTGTGAGCACTTTGTAAAAGAATTTTTCCATGTATGTGCTTTGAAATATATGGCAATGAAATACATGGCCACCCATCACTAAATCAAATGACCCACACCAATTTCAAGTGAAAGCAGAAGAAACTTGCTTTGCAGACTCATCATATGTGCCATTTCCACCTGCCAACTAATCAATACAATTCTGGTACTGTAAGTAATTTTTCATCTGATTATTCAAATTAAATAAGAAAATGGAGCGTGTGTTGCACATCTCATTTAGAGAAGAGAAACTGGAATAACACCTTTGGCCATACCTCATTTTCATATACAAAAATGCTACTTCATACAAAAAGAAGAGTACAGAAGTCCCTCCAAATAGGAGGTCTGGAGACTACTTACAGGTTGTCTGGTACCCTGAGGAGCAATACAAGAACTGTGATGAAAAATATGCAAGCTAGAAGCCAGTCCTGCTGTGAGATCTACCCAGATGCTACCTACAGCACGTAAAGAATCCATCTAAATCAATGCTGTTCTGTCAGGGCACAGGAGAAGTCCCACATGGATTACTCTTGAAGGTCTGGATCTGGTCAAAAGATCATGAAATAAACAGCTAAAAATGAACAAGAGATGGCATGAATGAACTGTATAATGAGCCTTCTCAGGAAAAAAAGGAAAGTCTATATTGACTATATTGTCAAAGAAATGAGTTAAAGCTGCTATGAAGATGCCTTATCATTTCACTAATAAAAGTAAAGTAGGAATGAAGGTGATTAAACTGTATCGTTCACTCTGTGCCATGCTAAAATGAGGAGCTGATAATTTTTCTTTTATTCTTCAAAGATGCATTTTAGGAGGAGGCTTTTATTTATTACTATATATCAGGGCTCAGAAAATCTTTTTAGTATGTTTATCTATTTTAATTTCAACCACAGGTGGATAAATAAATATTAAAGTATTTTTGTAATATGAAAAATACTAAATAACTTGTGATATGTTTTTGCTTTCATTTTATTTCCCAGAGTTTAAAAATTCAAAATAAATGGCAGAGTTGTTAATAAGCTGTAGAGGATTTTTTTCCTGTCCTCCCTTGATTTATTGCTGCTGAGTGTAAACTGATCTGGAAACAAGTGAGAATTCCCCTGTGAAATGTTCTAAAATCCAAATTCCTCGTGGAAAGGACAAAAATATTTGAGCAGAAAGAATCATGCCAACGTGTATAAGCTTTGAATAATAACAGCCTGGTTTCTGCATTTCTTTCGTTCATGATGTATCAATCTAGTGTGAAAGGAAACATAAAAACAGCACATATATAAACCAAATGTGCAACAGCAAAAGCTTTAACAAACCCTAATTATTCAGGTGGTTAAGGAACAAGCTAAATAGCAGCACTAGTACACTGTAAATTCTTGTGGCTGACACAGAAGTGGTTATGACAGCTTTCACATTATCTCATTGCAGTATTGAGGCAGTAGTCGCAGCTGGCTCATATGTCAAAATGTGTCAGGACTTAAATGGTAAAACAGGAGTGCAACAGCAATTGGCTTTTCAATCAATAATGCAATCAATATATTTCACAGATATTTTCCCATATCTAAATTACTCTGCAGAGATGAGGTAGCCTGACTGAGTGTTTATAAATCAATAAAACACACAGCTAAAGGACATCTGCTCCTGTTCTTTCACTTCAAGGTGTAGTTTGCCTTTTATTTGCAACCGTCTCTTATTTAAGAATGTACTTTTGAGGAAAAACAGCTCTCTTTTTGCACACAAATCAGTTTTGAGTTGCATTATGACTATAGACTATTTTTGTACTTCTGTTTTAAATAGGTGTAAGGAACAGTTTCTACAGGCAACAGAGCTGGGAATTAATAACATGCATTTCAGATTTGTAATATGCATATAAACAAGCATGTCATATCGCGTTACATTTTTTACAAAGTACAGTGCAATGCAAACAATTTTGAAGTCCTCCCAACCTTAGACAATGCAATTTTTTCCTGTGCAATGGAATTCCAGAAGATTCTCAGCTATTTTTTGTAGAATAGCTTCTCAAAGCATCATTGATTTTACTAATCTTTTTAATTTTTATCAGCATATACATTAAAAGTGATAGCTTGTTAAGACATTGTTATATGAAATTACAGAGTTTGCCTTCTGTATTTTTTTATCTTTGTGAAGAAATAACTACAGGTAAGAATATATATTTCAATGCCTATCATGAGAATAACTCCATAAGAGAATATAATTTGATAGTTTTCCTGTATATGACTGCGGTACATACATGTACTATAGTCGTGCATACATACAGTTATATTCTATACACGGAGATACATACAAATACATGTGAAACATTGCAATGCTGGGGTTATTTACATGAGTTAATGTATATAGGTGTTCATTATTGTTATGTGCACTACACATTTTATTTATACCATGTTAAGAACTGAAAAATGTGTCTCTAACTGTGGATTTTTAACAGAAAAAGATTTAATATGGTTTAGCCCTGTTCTTCTGCTTAATAATTATATCAGACATGGAACAGAGAGTAGCAAAACCAATTACATCTTTCAGGTAAGACAGCCATATTCTGTCAAGAAGTACATAAACCCAGGCAAATTGTCTTTCCTAATCTAGGCGTTTCATAAAAATATATTGTCACGTTGGTGAACACCTACTAATTTTACCATGTTACACTTTTAGCTCGCATGTTATTCTCTCATTGTATGCAATCTCTCTCACAATTGTGAGATCCATCCCTGAACAACAGTCGCTACGTAATCAAAGGACAAGCTTGGGGTTCAGCGGTTCTTTGGTTCACTTACTCTAGGTATTTCATTAAGATTTTTACTGAATCTGCTACTATGCTAAAACATTTTAGAGGATTTGTATTTATTTTCATAGTATAATTTCAAGATGGCTTTAACAGGCAAAGTTCCAGTTAACTTAAATGGATCTGAAATCTCACATATCTCATTTCCAAATTGGCAAAGAGATTCTGCCTAACTTGAATGGGAAGACAGTTTTGGCCTCAATAACTGACTAGATACAGCAACACTGAAAGAAATTCTTGAAAATATTAATATGTAAAGAAGCAAAGACCCAAATATTGTGATACTTTAAAAATTGGTTTTAACAAAGTTGAAGGGTTTTTTTTGGTCATGACTTCATATAAAAGGTGTGATGATATCATTTTTTAAAATTTGATTTTTAAAATTCTTCATCTTTTTGATGCATCTGAATAATTTTGAACTACAAAGTATTTCTACTGTTTTGATAGAAACCTCACTGAAGAATTAAACTCGTGCAAAATAGACTAGAGTAAGAAAACCTCTTTTTTTCTTAGCAGAAACATTAAATGAACATAACAAGTTGTATCATCATAAAATGCTCTCAGAGTATTCTCCATTAATGTTATTTTGATAAGGGTCTTGAATCACTAAAACTGCTGGGTTTTTTTACAGCTTTTGAAAACATTTTATTGTTTCAGTGACTGAGCTCTGTGGAATCCTAAGTTACAAATTCCTACAACTGTCGTTAAAGCCATTCTCATCCATTGTATATAAGTGCCAGAAATATTTTGAGAGACCTGAAAATCTATTAAACTTCCAGCTGAAAATGTATCTTAAGCTGCAAGTCAAACTCCCAGCACCATAAAGCAGTTAATACTTGAGAAGCTGTAAAATAAGAGAAAAATGCTGGGAACTTGAAATTGAAACTAGTTGAAGAATGCCCATGATGACATGAACTTTAAATAAGATCTGGCCAAAACGCAGTAGCTGAGCTTTGCAAAATAGGGCATCAACATTACTGAAGGCGTTCTGTTTTGTGAAAGTTGCCCAACATTTTGTTCTGGAGATATTCATATTCCTTTTTTTACAGAAGGTGACAGAACAATTGAACCTGTAGTTCTGGGGAAAATGCTTGAGGAATCTCACAAATTGGTTTGTGTGTGTTCTGGGTAGCCATCCCCACATTGTGCAAGACTGGCTTTCTAACTTGAAGGTCGTTGCTTCGGCTTAATCACAGTGTCTCAATTTTTCTTTCAAAATGATCCTCTGTCCTATCTGGTGTTGCCTGAGGAACTCCAGTAGTCTGAAATGATTTGTAAATGTTCTTGAATTTAAAATTTAATATGAGGAATTAGAAACAAAGAGAAAATATTAAGTTGGATGACATGGGAAAAGTGAGTGACAATAATTGCTGGAAGAAAGAAAAAAAATGAGACGGAGGGAAGTGAGGGAAGGGGAAGGGAAGAGGAGGGGAGAACAGGGCATGAAAGGAAAGGAAGGAAAAAAGTAGTAGAAATTATTTCACAAAATAAGCCAGTATTACCACAGGGTTGTTATAAATACGAAGTCCTGAAATCCAAGAGGCAAACAACAGTCAGTTGTAGACAAGTATATTTGCTACTTTCAAATGCAATTGCATTGGATTCAGATGGGTGTGAGAAGAGCCACAAAAATAAGAAGCTAAAGTCTTTTTATATATTCTGATTTAGAAATAATTATCTGGAATATACAGACCAAACTACATTTATAAATTACACTTTCACTGAATGTGTCATCAGGTCAAATAATAACCAGGATCACATACAGTCAGGCCAGTTTCTACCTCTGTTCATACAGACTATATAAAGAGAAAAGGTTGACCTGTGGACCGTAAACTATATTCTAATTATATGAGTACATAAATCAATAAGCCCTCCAGGCTATAAATGATGGTAGAGGAACACAGCAGATGACAAAGCAGAAAGCAACAGCAAAATAATGATTAAAAGGCCTAACAGAATCTTAGAGTGAATAAAATGAGGCATAATATTGGCCTGATCAAGCTTATTTTGTTGGCCACATCAGAAGGTTTGAGTGTGCAAATGTAGCCTATGCAAGTAAATGAAAATAATTAGTCTTAGAGACAACCAAACACATTTATTGTATGCAGTATGACAGTCTTGTATATCAGGTCCTACATCATCTCTGTGATACATATCACCAGAATATATGGGAAGAGAGAAATAATAATAATAAAAAATCTGTTCTTGGTCTAGATATATTTAGCCCCTTATTCATCTGTAAATAAAATCAGCTTGTAGTTGATTCATGTAGAAGTTTGTCCCAGGAGAGGGGGGATCCAATCTCTCCCTAGTACCTCTGTACTGTCTCATGAAAGTAAATGGAAAAGATACAAAATGGTTTGAGACTGAACTATCTAAGTATCTATACTGTCTGTTGGTTAATGGAGATCTAGGCTCAAGTGAGATACCCAACAGAGGTATCTACAAATGCCTTTTGTGGCACCTTAGCCTGTTTTACCTGGATTCCAATCACTGTTCCAAAGGGCATAGATCTCCTACAGGTCTTTTACCTGTACATATTCAATACCTGGAGTATTTTAGGTGATACAAGTTGTCATAGCACGGGTAACTGACCATGTGGGTAACTTAAAGGTTATTGATGCTTCTTGGAAAAGCAGTGTGGTGTTTCATAACGAATGTGGGCTAAATATAAGTTGTGAAAGCTGGTTTTGTAAACCTATTCAGTGGTTATCATTCTATACGAAATGTTCTACCTTTCAGAGTTATTTCTGTAAAGCTTATAAATATTTAGAATACACTGATATTCTGCAGAACTATTCCAGTGAGTTTGGGAAAATCTGTGTGCGTACCAATCAAAGGAAAGTGAGAGACAGGTTATGAGGAGAGTAGGGATATAATGCAACAGTAACTGAAAATGGAGGTGGTAGACTATACTGAGCCAAGACTGAATTTTATATTGAACAGAATGCTCCTCAATTCTTTTAAGATGTAATGTCTATCACAAACTTCAAAGAATATATGTAAATTAAATTTAACATGGATAAATTGTTTACCCAATGCTACAAAATTAACCAATCAAAAATACTTGTTATGTAAGTCATCAAGTTTTTTCAAGTTCTTATGGTATTGTACAGTGTTTTATTGTATTTTTTTTCAATGGGAGTCTATTTTAAAATGCATACACAGAATGAAATCAGTATGAATCTTGCTTCTCAGCAACAGCTAAATATCAAATATCAATCAACTTTCTTATTTTTGTTAATTTTTAAAATCTCCTAAATCAAAGCACCTGATAGTAAATTTGTTAGACGCTTATTGAAATGACACAGGAAAAAACCACATTGAATAGATTGCAACAAGTTGCATTTGCCCAAAGTAATCTGATAAAGATGAAGTAATCTGTCAAGAGAGCAAGTGACAGAATCAATGCAAAGTCCATAAGGTGTATAGGGGCTTTGTGTATTTCTTTCTTAATATTTACTTTATGTTGTTACAAATAGTGAAAATTAGCACAAAATGTTTATTCCCTTCTTTCAATAATAAGATCTTTAGTGACAGCTAAATAACTCTTAACCTCACAGTTTTTTATCCCTAGATCATATAGTGAATCTGATTTGCATTTTAGATTGTCTTTTGGAAGTCAGACAATTTATTCATGACAACCTGATATGAGAAATTACAAATTTTTTTGTTGAGAGACCCGAGTTAATAGAAGTGAGAAACACAACCTCTGAGAATATTTTCTGCTCTTGCAGGCCTAAACTGCATACAATGAGACACTGCCTTTCAGCTGATCGCTGCTCAGTTTTAAATGGTTTGTTGATCTGGACAAAGAATGCTGAGTATTCTGAGATGCCAAGGCTGACTCCAAGTGATAATGAATACAAACCAAGGAATACTTTGCCCTCTTCCTATATAAAGTTTCAGCCAAAGGAATAGTTTTGCAGGACAATGAGGAAGCCTTTGAGTTGGATATCTTTTTCTTGCAGCACTGAGGGAATGCTTTGACAAGAGAGGTGGAGTAGCTGAAATCATTGGAAGAGAAGTCATTGTGTAAGAGGATAAAAGATGAGCTTGCTGGATATGGGGATGTTATATCATGAGACAAAACACATTCCCACAACTAGGAAAATGAATAGAATTATACCTGTAAGATCACAAAAACTGATTAGCAGCAATAAAAAACAATTGCATTCGTAAAGTTATTGGCCAAATATTAGAGAAGTAATTAAAAAAACTAAAATGAAGATAGTGCATATGCAGCTGTGACCAATGGGAATCAACTACTTTTTGTGAGGTGTTAGAAAATTTGAAACTCAGAGTCACATGGCTGTAAACCCAAGGAGGCATTTCTCCGTCTCTTTGGTGCACAAGAGGTTCACCAGACACACCTCGCAGGAGGCACAGAATATAAAGTATTCACTTCCCTAAACAGTGGGAAATGCCATTTTAAAGGCTGAGAAGGTATGTCACCTGGGCCACATCTATTGCACTAGGAAGGTGCAGCAGATGTCTTCTTATACATCCTATACCATATCTTGGCCTTGGACAAATGGAATAGGTGGCATCACAATAGAATTTAGGCAACTGAATCCTGACTAGATAGTCATACCATCTATTTTTCTCCAAGACCAAAGAGAAATCATTGTGAAACAGTCTACCCAACTCTGAGGGCTAAAGTTAGGACGTGGAAACATCACGCTGTATTCCTTAACTCCTATTCAGAAGAAAATGCTGGAAACCGCTTGCATGTCCAAAGAACAGAACAATGTTGTAAAGGCCACAGAAGTTACAAAGATTAGCATTTATGATGCTATTTACCTTTGGCTTGCTTTTGAGTAAGTTCACCATGAACCAGTGCATTTATGCATAATAATGTGAAAAATACCACGGACTCACAGGAATGTGGTAATAGCCTCTCTAATCAGGATTCCACAGATGGTTTTAAAAAATCTTCTGGGACTAACTTGTAGGGGATAGGAATCCTGGATACAATTTTACAGGGATTTTTAAAAGCACAGAATAATTATATGTTTTAACTCAGTTGTTGTTTTTTTTTTTTTTTTCTCTGAATTTCCCCAAAGTTTCACTTTGGTGATTCTCTTTCCTTTCATTATTATTAATTTAGTTGTTATGATAGGAGCTATTGTCAGTCAGGATCAGGCACCTGTTGCTCTAGGGGCTGAAATCACTGAGAGTAAAACTTTACATAGTGTAGCTCCAAGCAATTGTCCTAACACACTTCTGCTTGGCCACCATAACTGTCAGTAAAATGAGAGTTTGAGCTGCAAATGGTAGCCTCAGGTATATTGTCAGAAACTTTGCTATTGCATTAAAGATTCGGGATCCATTAGGTAATGAATGGATTACACTGAGTAACTACAGAAGATTAATTGGTTATTGTTTGTAAATTGCTTTGCAGATAGTAAGTCTCATATAAGTGCTCTGTATTACTGTTATTAATGGACTATTTTTATCTGTAGTGGGTATCTCACTTCACCATTGTTCATACTCATAAAGGGAAACTATAATACTTTTCTTCAGACCAGCATTCAGAACTTCAAAAGAAATTACTTTTAAGCCTGAATAGACTGATTAATGTTTATCAAGAATGAGGTGATATGTGATTGTAAAGAAAGGAAAGAGTAAGTACTGAAATGCATTTTAAATATTGAAGAGATAGCTTGGCAGATGGTACATTGCATTTTCAGGTATAACCTGGCAATTTAGAAAACAAGAAGTCCTTTAACATCCAGCCAAAAGCTTTTATCATATCCTCTCTATCTTCTTAATTCTTCTAGAAATATATCCTTTCCTGACTAATATTTTACAGGATATTAACATAGTGCCACTACTTAAAAGATTTAAAGAATCTTTGTTAGCAAAAGAATATGGAAAAGATTGACAATTATAACAAACCAATCAGAAATCTTAGTTTCAAGAAAATATCTTTTAGTATGGCTACAATTTTTCACCTGCCATGAACAATAGAATAGCATCTCTATTACTGAACTTATTTCTGAAGATCTCGGGTCAGTCATCCAAGAGTGTTCAGGTATTTGAAGGCACAAACTGGTGTTTACAGAAGAAATTAACAAAAAAGGGCTATTAGAAAACCTATGTCTAAATATCTTTTCACCCTTAGTCTTATGTGCCTAACATAACATCCAGACTATTCTCACTCCTGTAAGATTATACAGATTCTTATAATCTCTGATGAGTAATTCCTAGAAAAACCCTTAAGTATGACTCCTGTAGCATGGAATATTATTATTGATATGTTCTTGTGTAAACAACAATATAGTTCAGAAACACAGTAAAACATCACCCATATCTAGGCAGGAAATGAGTATAAAGGAGTAAAAGTATATGTACTTGTAGTGGATGGCTCTCTGTTAAAGGGTACTGAGGCATCCATGTGCCGACCTGACAGGAAGTCACAAGAAGCTTGCCGCCTCCTGGTAACTAAGACCCAAGACATTGCCACGACTTATCAAGAGCTCCAACTACTATCCACTGTTACTCTCCTATGTGGACGTGAATGATGCTGTGAACCAGAACCTGGGCAGCATCAAGGAAGACTATAAAGCTCTGGAGGTTCAAGTGAAAAACGTTAGTCTGCAAGTTATTTTTTCCTGCATTTTACCAGTTAGAGGAAACAAGGCAGACAGAAATAGATGAATAATGAATATCACATGGCTGGTGCTGTCGTGTGGATTTTGGTTTTTATGATAATGGGACATATGAAGATGATGAGGGGACTGGAGCAGCTCTCTTATGAGGAAAGGCTGAAGGATGTGAGTCTGCTTAGCCCAGAGAAGCAAAGACTGAGAGGGGATTTTATCAATGCTTACAAATATCTAAAAGGCAGGTGTCAGGGGGATGGAGCCTGTCTCTTTTTTTATGATAATGGGACATATGAAGATGATGAGGGGACTGGAGCAGCTCTCTTATGAGGAAAGGCTGAAGGACGTGAGTCTGCTTAGCCCAGAGAAGCAAAGACTGAGAGGGGATTTTATCAATGCTTACAAATATCTAAAAGGCAGGTGTCAGGGGGATGGAGCCTGTCTCTTTTCAGTGGTGCCCAGCAACAGGACAAGGGTCAATGGGCACAAACTGGAAAACAGAAAGTTCCATCTGAACATAAGGAAAAACTATACTTTGAGGGTGACAGAGCACTGAAACAGACTGCCCAGAGTCTCTATCTCTTGAGTCTCAAAATCCACCTGGACGTGATTCTATGCGAACTGCTCTAGATGAACCTGCTTTATCAGGGGAGTTGGACCAGATGATCTCCAAAGTTCCATTCCAACTCCTACCATCCTGTGCTATGTAGAGGTGCTGGAAAAGGTACCTACAGCTAACATATGGATAGGGTCCATTGCATGTTTTTTTTCCCTCCCTTGCCATCTGAGTAACGTATATTATAATTGTAGGCTCTGTTCTGTACTAATATGTCTGTAAGTCTTTGAGACTACAGCAGGCTCATAGCTGGCCAACTAAGTACATAGTCTGTTTGCATCATCTTATGTAGAATATTTAAGACATGAATCCTCTTTTAAGATTTAATACACAAATTCTTTTTTCCTAGCTTGCAGAAAGAAAACAAGAAATAAATCTAGATTCTTAACAACATTATCTCAGCATCATTTTGGGATATTGATTATATGCTTTTCTACCTCTTTCAATTTCATACAGCTAGCAGAGCAGTCATGTCACTTTTAGCTAAATCCTAAAGTTTCTCTAATGACTTGAGAAGATTCTTGCCTTTCTAGCAGTGAAATGTACTGAACAGATTTGTTCAGTGTATATGCGATTGTTTCTCTAACTGAACAGAGGCTTCCATCACTCAGACACGCTGAAGTGTAGAGTGATAACTTAGTGTCCAAGGTACATGTTTGGACACTATTCCTAATGATGGGTCGGGTTAAAACTAGACCATGTATGTATCACAGAACAGTGTATTTCATTCTTTAAGTGATTTAAAACAGTCAAAAAACAAACGTTTATTATGTCTTCCACTTCAGTGATACTATATTTCAGGTGCCACAGAAATGCTGTAACCTCAACTTTATAATCCAGAAATACATTTAAGTCAGATTCTCTGTATTGGATTTTTCAGTCATACAATTCGTGTTTGGAAGAATCCCAGTTATCTGATGCTGAAAATATTGATGAGGTGCTAAATTGCTGTGGTGGCAAAATCTGCTCAAGCCTTTTACAATATTAGATACGTATTGTGATGCCTAATATTGTAGTGCCATAGGCAACTTTTCCATTACCTAGCATGTTCCCATTATAAATGTGATTTGTGACATTTTTGCTAACTACTGTCAGAAATAATCCATCACAGAATATCTTTCAGATTATCCTTTGCCATTCCTTTAAGATTTTGGTAATTTAGCACCCGTGTAAATGTGCATCATATAATAATATTCATTTTAAGGAAGTCATTCTAGGGTATTTTCAGTAGAAATAAATGCATAAATAAACAAATACATTACTGTTGGAAACTCTTTGTGTGTTGAATGGGCTGAATTGAATTTCCTACATGAATAACATTCATTAGATAGTAGAAAAGCACTGACGTTAAGTTTCTGATATTCAGCTAAGCAACTCCATCCCAAATTCCCCCAATTCTACAACTAAACAGACAAAAAAAAAAAAAAGAGGTCTGGTCTCTTAAAAATTTTAAATATGGGAAAAACATATGCAGGTGGCAGTATTTCTCTCCTTTGTATGGGAAAAATGAAAGTACTTCTCTGCTGTAAGCACAGGGAAGAACACAAGGTAGGATAGTTTAGGAATAATCTGTTCATTTCACCTTTCATACTAGCAATTTAAGCCTTAATTTTGCTCTTCATTATGTGATTGGAATCAAGGGAAATATATTGTCATTCTATATATTGTCATAAATAAATAAATAAAATT
>NW_010433050.1:0-939 GCF_000710305.1 Buceros rhinoceros silvestris
CCAGCTCCCCAGGCCGTGTGTTCAGGGCTGGGCGGTGCCTGAAGAGCTGCCCCTCTGCCGGTGCACAGCTCTCTGGCCTTGTCCTGCGGCTGTTAGCAGTGGCCTCTGCCTATTTGATGATCCTGATGGTGTCCGAGTCATTTTCCTCCACAGCAAATTGCATCTCAACCAGTAGGGCAATGCCGTAAGCGCTTGTCAGCTGGAGCCTGCAGGAGCGGCTGGAGGGCAGCATTGTCAGGGGGCCGTCTTTCGACTCTGGCAAAAACACCCCGGCTGATTTCCCCCACCCCTAGCAAAAACACCCAGGCTGATTTCACCAATCCCTGGAACCAGCAGGCAATTTTCACCAGGTCTAGGTAGGAGCTGGTGCAGTGGGTGTCTAGGAGGCTGGGAGGCTGATTTCTGCCCAGCTCCTCCTCAGGGTGGTGCAGGAAGCACAGCATGTCCTTGTCCGGCTGTTCCTTCTCACAGGTGCAGTCCAGCCCCACACGGATTTTGAAGCCCTCCGATGGCTTCTCTCCCATGGTGCCCAGCTCCAGGTGGAAGGAGTGCCCACGGGGTGCCGTCAGGGGCACAAGCAGGCGGTAGATATAATGATATCCAGGGGGATCTGAACCATCAGAGTCACATCTCACGGCGATGGGTGTCTGAGGCACTGGGAAGAAACATTTGTTGGACTGTTCTTGGCACTTGCAGAGCAGCTTAGTCATCACGTTCTGCACCAAAGTCATCAGCTGTGGCTGGATCAAGCTGCATGTGCACAAAATACTGTCCACATCCAGTGCAAGTCCAGGTTTCTCTTCTTGCTTCTCTGTATCCACCTTCTTTCTGGAGCTCTTTTTCCAGAGCCACCAGCAGAGCCCAAAGAGCAGTTCCAGAACTGCAGAAATGGCCCAGATGTGCCCCTGCTGCAAGGCAGCAAAGGGCAGGACTCCCCAG
>NW_010433051.1:0-4156 GCF_000710305.1 Buceros rhinoceros silvestris
TATTATGATTATAATTTATATAATTCCCATTAAATATAACTTATTTAATAATGGTTCCATTAACAAGACTCCAAACAATCTCTGCTGCAAACTTGCCAGCTACTTGAGTCCTTGCTACTGCTACCTGAGAGAAGGGACCCGCACCCACCTCACTACGAACTCCTTACAGGTAGTTACATAAAGCATTGAGGTCTCCCCTCAGCCTCCTTTTCTCCAGATTAAATGACCCCTACACCTACCCGCACCTCACAAGACATGTTCTCTATATCCTTTGCCAGATTTGTTGCTCTACTTTGGACATATTTGGTCTTTTTTTTTTTTGTTGTTGTTGTTGTTGTTAACAGGAACACTATTTCAACCCTTCCCTTGTCAGTAACCCTTAGTTTGACCATTTGGGGTGATTAAATTTCACAGAAACTCCCGGTGAGAATTGCGTAGCTAGTCCAGGGCTACTCAGGTGCTGGAGTGCATCCAAAGAAGTTCATTATGACAGTGGAAAGGGATGGAGGCTGCACAAGGGAAGAAAGAAAGCTGATGGTGGTAGATGTTAAAGGTTTCAGAACGGACAGCATCAAACAACACTATTTGATGAGGTCAGTGCTATCGCAACCAGAGGTACTTGAAAATTCACTTTGACACAAGGAACTCCATGTGCTGAGAAAGCCTTGTTCCAAGAAAGAAAAGAACACGCACTAACTGTGTCTGCACGGGTTTGTGTAATATGCAGGCGTATCCGAGGTACCTTTGCCTAAAACCCTTCAAACACATGGACTGTTTGGCCAGCTAGTGTTCACTGTGTATGTGTAAATGCCTTTGTTTGCATGAGAGTTTTCCAACTACGGTTGTTACAAGAATTATCAGCTGAAAGGGTTAGAAAACCATTTCCTGATTCTTACTGCTAGCATTTTGATTTTTCAGCAGAGTTGCTACACTATGTTTTTGAGCTCAGACAAATTTTTAGAACAGAAGGCAATACTTCCATTGAATTGTTCACTAAGTTCTGATTAGTTAATACAGAAGAAGCTGCTGTTAGTCACAGGGCTGAAATTCCTGGAGGGAAAGATAACTTTCCACATTATTGGATCCTTTTCCTTCCTGAATTAGTAGTAGGGCTTTAAATGAGGGACATTAGAGTACAAATTAGAAAAGCAATGATTCTGTCTCAGCTGAGAAGCCAACATGTAAAACCCTGGGCTCTCTGCTGTCCTTCTAACCACGTAACCTAACCCCTTCAGGCATTTGAAGTCTTACCAACTTTCAAAAATCAGAGCAAGTGTTTTACAGATATTTTCAAGATTTCTGGGTTCTGCACAATAGCGTGGAAGGAGACTTTGTTAAGGAGAGAGTAAGCTTACAGTATACTGTAAAGATGGAGGCATTACAGGATTCTTGGTTTAGGTTGTCTTCAGCCTGCCTGTGTTTGGAATATGTAACATTGAAAATGAGCAGAGAATGATTAGAAAGGTGAGCAGGAAAAAATAATCACAATGAAATTCATGGATATATTTTCATTCCCTACTTCAGATAGATAGACTTTTGCATTGGCCATAAATTTCTACCAGTGCTCTAAGCTGAGGTTAATCCCATTGCTGGCATAAACTTGCTGGTGTGATCCTGTGTGTGAGTAATCATTACCCATTTTACATAGTGTTATTCAAATTCAGTATGAAGATAAAAAGTCTAGTTTTTATGACATGGACAAAATGTAGATCTTTCAAGTGATATTGCATATATGAACATTAAACCAAAATTATTTTGAAACGCATTTCACTTTTTTTCTAGGCTAGCTTAAGGCATGAGAAAAACCAATGTCAACTTTACCCTGTGCTCTATATCTCCCTCATGTCTTAGCGCAATGTCGTGAAAAATCATTTGGATGAAGTAGCAAACAATCCTATATTTTTCGCTCTTTGCCAGCCCTTCACAGCACATTGCAGACATTTTCTCCTGGACTTGCTCTTCTGAAGGAAGTAAAAATTTACATTCCCTAAAGTGAATGCTTTTTATTCAGAGGAATATTTAGCATGTGTTTTAAACTACAAAGGCATCTATCATGGGCCACTTCCCACGTCTGAATTTCCTTGAAGGTATTCTCTAAGGTATTGCAGAATTCCATAAAGCATTTCTAAGCTTTTTAAGTTGAATGCTTACATTCAGAGAGTGTAATCCTTCCTGCTTTTCTTTCAACTTCCAGTATTTACTACATAAATTCTGCAAATCCTTGGGTGTGTTCAGACACCAGTGGAGCATCTGGTATAGCAGTGAGAAGCAGACCAGGAGAATACAAACTGGGGAGTCTGAAAGATTATGTATGTCTCCAGAAGTCAAAGGAAGACTTGGCCTGTGAGAGCGAACATACCTGTACACACGTGAGTATGTACATGCCAGACTCAAGTGTCCCCCTTAAATAGGCGATAGTTTTATCACCTCCGAATTTTCAGTAACAATAGGACAAGGGGTGATGGTTTTAAACTAAAAAAGGATAAATTTAGACTAGGTATAAGGAAGAAATTTATAATGAGGGTGGTGAAACACTGAAGCAGGTTGCCCAGAGAGGTGGTAGGTGCCCCATTCCAACATTCGAGGTCAGATTGGACGGGGCTCTGAGCAACCTGATCTAGTTGAAGATGTCTCTGCACATCGCAGCAGGGGTTGGAATAGATGACATACAAAGGTCCACTTCAACAAAACCATTCTATGATTCTGTGATTTCTCCACTGCTGAGGGTTTCCCTAGATTCATCTAAAGTACGTTGCCAGTTTCCAGGTTTACTGAAAAATATTGACTGTAAATAGGACAGTTCCAGCAGGAGGAAATTTCAGAATATGATTGTAGATGCCTTTCACAGAGTCACAGAATTATTTTGGTTGGAAGAGATCTTTAAGATTAGTTTAGCCATTCGCCCTGCACTGTCAGTTCACATAATGATGTCCCTAAGTACCACATCTATACATCTTTTAAGCACTTTCAGGGATGGGAACTCCACCACCTCCCTGGGGCAGCAGGGGTTGGAATAGATGACATACAAAGGTCCACTTCAACAAAACCATTCTATGATTCTGTGATTTCTCCACTGCTGAGGGTTTCCCTAGATTCATCTAAAGTACGTTGCCAGTTTCCAGGTTTACTGAAAAATATTGACTGTAAATAGGACAGTTCCAGCAGGAGGAAATTTCAGAATATGATTGTAGATGCCTTTCACAGAGTCACAGAATTATTTTGGTTGGAAGAGATCTTTAAGATTAGTTTAGCCATTCGCCCTGCACTGTCAGTTCACATAATGATGTCCCTAAGTACCACATCTATACATCTTTTAAGCACTTTCAGGGATGGGAACTCCACCACCTCCCTGGGCAGCCTGTTGCAATGCTTTACAACCCTCTCTTAAAGATTCTTTCCTACTACCCAACAAAAATTTCCCCTGGTGCAACTTGAGGCCATTTCATCTCATCCTGTCACTTGATACATTGGGAAAATGACAGACACCCACCTCATTACAGCCTCCTTTCAGGTAGCTCTAGAGAATAATAAGGCCACCCCTCAGTCTCCTTCTCTCCAGACTAAACAAAGACAACTCCCTCAACCACTCCTCATAAGACCTGTCCTCTAGATCCTTCAACAGCTTCATTGTTCTTCTTCGGACAACAGCACCTCAATGTTCTTTTTGAAGTGAGGGGCCCAAAACTGGACACAGAATTCAAGGTGTGGCCTCACCAGTGCATGAGTACAGGGGGGTGATCACTACCCTCCTCCTGCTGGCCATACTATTTCATATACAAGCCAAGATGCTGTTTGCCTTCTTGGCCACCTGGGCACACTGCTGGCTCATATTCAGTGTCCTGTGATACAATACCTCCATGTCCCTTTTTGCTCTGCAGCTTTCCAGTCACTCGTCCCCAAGCCTGAAGCATTGCAGGGGATTGTTTTTGCCCAAGTGCAGAACATGGCACTTGGCTTTCTTGAACCTCATACTGTTGACCTCAGCCCATCAATCAGGCCTGTCCAAATCCCTCTGTAGAACCTCCTGACCTTCAAACAGATAGACCTTCCCACCTAACGTGGTGTCATCTGCAAACTTACTGAGGGTGCACTCAATCCCCTCATCCAGATCATTGATAAAGGTGTTAAAGAGGACAGGCCCCAACACTGAGCCCTG
>NW_010433051.1:4308-6176 GCF_000710305.1 Buceros rhinoceros silvestris
GGGCCCCGGGCCGCCAGCTGGATTGAACTCCATTCACCAGCACTCTCTGTGCCCAGCCATCCAGCCCGTATTTTATCCAGCAAAGAGTACAAGCGTCCAAGCCATGAACAGCCAGTTTCTCCAGCAGAATGCTGTAGGAAACAGTGTCAACAGCCTTACTAAAGTCTAGGTAGACAAAGTCCACAGCCTTTCCCTCATCCACTAAGCTGGTCAGCTTGTCATAGAAGGAGATCATGTTAGTCAAGCAGCACCTGCCTTTCATAAACCCATCATGACTGGGACTGGTTGTCCTGTATGCTGACTGGGACTGCTTGATTGTCTGTGTGATGGCACTCAAGATGATCTGCTCCATAACCATGGCCAGCAGCAAGGTCAGAATGACAGCCCTGTAGTTCCCTGGATCCTTTTTCTTGCCCTTCTTGTAGATAGCTGTCACACTGGCTAACCTCCAGTTGACTGGTACCTCCCCGGTTAGTCAGCACTGCTGATAAGTGATGGAAAGTGGCTTGCTGAGTACTTCTGCCATCTCCCTCAGTACCCTTGGATGGGTCCCATCCTGTCCCATAGACTTGTGCTTGTCTAAATGTGCAATAAGTCACTGACCTATTCCCTCATGGACTATGGGGTCTTCACTCCCCTCCCCATCTCCGTCATCCAGCTCAGGGGGCTGGGCACTCAGAGAACAACTGGTCTTACAACTACAGACTGAGGCAAAGAAGGTATTCGGTACCTCAGTCTTTTCTTCATCTTTGGTCACTGTGTTTCCCTGCATCCAGCAAAGGATGGACGTTCTCCTTAGCCCTCCTTTTGCTACCATTAAAGAAGTATTTTTTACTGTTTTTTGTGGTGATGGCCAGATTAAGTTCTTGTTATGAAAATACCCACAAGCAATTATAAATAAAACAAAACAGGTTTTATTTGGTTTCCGTTAACAAGTTCAATGGATGTCAGGTTAGGGATTTTTTACATAAAATGACCATTAGAGAAGTATTTTTTACTGTTTTTTGTGGTGATGGCCAGATTAAGTTCTTGTTATGAAAATACCCACAAGCAATTATAAATAAAACAAAACAGGTTTTATTTGGTTTCCGTTAACAAGTTCAATGGATGTCAGGTTAGGGATTTTTTACATAAAATGGTAACTTAACACAAACTGAAAACTTAGACCGAGGGAAGGTAGATTTCGCAAGCAAAACCGGCTCAAACGGAAATCTGACTACCTTCTCGTTACCAATGCAAATTGAGGACTGCTTGTCCAAAGCCCAGGGAGGGACGTATTCACAATGATACGATCTCCACTAACTAATAGGAGAATCTCTCGCTTAGCAATACAGAAACGCAAGCTCTTACCAATACAGTCAGCCGGCGTCCCAGCCTGAAGGGCATAAAAGTGTCTTAAGCACTTCAGTTCTAGCGGCCCAGAACTAGAGGGAGATTCTCCCTGCCTTCAGTCCATACTCTGAGAAGAAACAGCATAAAACTCCTTCTGTCTCTTCGACGAGATTCCCGTTTACATACACTCGATTGAAATGTGTATTGTAGTCAATGTCAGGAAACAAGGCAGGATGAGTCTTCAACAGTGCTCAGACTTACAGGTGCCCTCTCCACAGGGGATCGGAGCCCCGCTTTTGTGCAAACTCAGTTGCACAAGCATCGGAACGGAGGTAGGACGATGGTTTTAGACGCTTATCAGGGCGGCTGCTGGCTCTGCCTTTGTTTCCAACACAGGAAGGTAGTTAATACCACTACAGTTCTAGCTGGGCTTTGGCCTTTCTGATTTTCTCTCTGCACAGTTTCATGGGATCTTTGTAATCTTCCTGAGTGGCCTGCCCCTTCTTCCATGTGCCACAGACCTTACTTTTACTCCT
>NW_010433051.1:6513-10824 GCF_000710305.1 Buceros rhinoceros silvestris
AACATTGCTCAGACTTGCAGGGGCCCTCTCCACAGGGGATCGGAGCCCCGCTTTTGTGCAAACTCAGTTGCACAAGCATCGGAACGGAGGTAGGACGATGGTTTTAGACGCTTATCAGGGCGGCTGCTGGCTCTGCCTTTGTTTCCAACACAGGATCCATACTCTGAGAAGAAACAGCATAAAACTCCTTCTGTCTCTTTGACGAGATTCCCGTTTACATACACTCGATTGAAATGTGTATTGTAGTCAATGTCAGGAAACAAGGCAGGATGAGTCTTCAACAGTGCTCAGACTTACAGGTGCCCTCTCCACAGGGGATCGGAGCCCCGCTTTTGTGCAAACTCAGTTGCACAAGCATCGGAACGGAGGTAGGACGATGGTTTTAGACGCTTATCAGGGCGGCTGCTGGCTCTGCCTTTGTTTCCAACACAGGAAGGTAGTTAATACCACTACAGTTCTAGCTGGGCTTTGGCCTTTCTGATTTTCTCTCTGCACAGTTTCATGGGATCTTTGTAATCTTCCTGAGTGGCCTGCCCCTTCTTCCATGTGCCACAGACCTTCCTTTTCATCCTGTATTCCATCACAAAGGTCTCTGTTTAGCCAGGTTCATTTTCTTCCCCACCGGCCTGTCTCATGGCACACCAGGACAGCCTGTTCTGGTGCCTTAAAGATTTCTTTTTTAAGGAATGTCGAACCTTCCTGAACTCCTTTGCCCTTCAGGGCTGCCTCCCAAGGGATTTTGTTAACCATTCTCCTCAACAGGCCAAAGTCTGCCCTCTGGAGGTCCACGGTGATGCTTCGTTGAAAATCCTATCATCTCCATGATCACTGGTGGCCAAGATGGCCTCCAACCTTCACATCACCCTCAAGTCCTTCTGCATCTGTGAACGACAGGTCTAACTGGGAGTCTTCCGTACTTGGCTCACTCACCAGCTGTGTCAGGAGGTTGTCTTCCACACACTCCCAGAACTCCCTGGACTGTTTTCTCTCTGATGTATTGTATTGTATTTTCATCAGGTATCTGGTAAGTTGAGGTTTTCTCCTCCCCGAGAACAAGTGGTAGTGATTATGGGACTTCTCCCAGATGCTTGCAGAATATTTTGTCTGTCTCTTCATCCTCTTTGCACAGTCTATAAGAGACTCCCACCACGATATCTGCCTCGTTGTCCTTTCCCATGATTTTTACCCACGCTCAACCCTTTCATCACCATCATCAAGCTTTAGACAACGCAAACACTCCTTAGTGTACAGGGCCACTCCCTCACCTCTCCTTCCTGGTCTATCCCCCCTGAAGAGTTTGTAGCCATTTAATGCCGCACTCCAGTTGTGTGAGCTGTCCCACCATGTCTCCATGATGGCAACTATGTCACAGTTTTCATGCTGCACAATGGCTTCCAGCTGATCCTGTTTGTTGCCTGTGCTGTGGGCATTGTGTACACGCACTTTTAGCTGGGCTATTGATCCCATCACCGTGCTGAGGGGAGAAGGCCGGATTCCTGACTGACCATCCCTAAGCACTACCATGATTCTTTGCTCATCAGTATCCCTTGTGTCTATACTACCGCTTGGGACTCCAGCCTCTATCCACTGCTGTGGCCTTCCTAAGGAGCTTGTTAGCATGCTGTTTTCATTCAGATGGAGAGAAGAAAGGGAGTCCTCTGTGTTATGTATCTATCTCGTCTGATTTTTGGGCCTGTCTCAGGGAAGGAAGGATGTGGTTCCACTGATCAATCTCTCTCCCTCACCCTGATACTCCTCAATGTACTTATCTCCTGTTCTTGGAGCTCTGTCACTAGGCAGAGAGCTCCTCTGCCTGGGCACATCTCCCACAGGGGTGCTCACTGCTGTCATCCTGACCTGGTGTAAAAGCAGGGCACACCCTGCAGCCTAACGCCTGGGTGGCTGCATGTTCTCAACTGGAGGGCCATCTCAGAAGCGGTGTCAGTCACGGTGGGTGCACCACTTAGAGAGGCGGTGGCCGCCTGCTTCTTGGAACCATCCCTCCCTGGTCTGAGCAGGCAGAGCTTTCAGTGCCCTTCTGCACAAACTGTTGCGCCATGGTCTATTTGTCCACTCTGGTCACTGAGCTCCCTAAGGGCTTCCTCGATTTTTTTTTTTTTTTTTAGCTGTCATCCTGACCTGGTGTAAAAGCAGGGCACACCCTGCAGCCTAACGCCTGGGTGGCTGCATGTTCTCAACTGGAGGGCCATCTCAGAAGCGGTGTCAGTCACGGTGGGTGCACCACTTAGAGAGGCGGTGGCCGCCTGCTTCTTGGAACCATCCCTCCCTGGTCTGAGCAGGCAGAGCTTTCAGTGCCCTTCTGCACAAACTGTTGCGCCATGGTCTATTTGTCCACTCTGGTCACTGAGCTCCCTAAGGGCTTCCTCGATTTTTTTTTTTTTTTTTAAATTTATTTTCTTGCCCTGGCAATGCCTATGACTTGTCAGCCTCTCCTTTGCTCCTAGCAAGTCGCTCTGGTAACATCTTCCTACAGAAGGAAAACCTCAGGAAAACCCCTGTACAGTGACATCTATTGCTGTGGGCCAGGCTGGCTCCAGAGCAGCTCCTATTGGCATCTGGCCCTGATGGAGAATATGGGCATTATTTATAATGCACCAGGACGAGAGAGTATTTTCATGAGACAAGAGAGCACAGTTTTCATGTGAAGGTAAGTTTTTTGCTCTCCAAGTTGGATGGTTCTTCATTAGACAAATGCAAATATTTAGTTCTTGTCTGAAAGTGGTAATGATGGACATCAAATGGATCTGGTGGGTAGACTTAAAGTAGTATATAGCCCACTCTCACAGTATTTCTTTAACATCTGTATGGTTTGGATCTCTTTTGAGTAACCAGGCAGTCCCTAGCTGATTCACAGTTCCCTATTCCAGCTGCTTTCTTCAGATTTCCAAAGTAGATGATGTTAATTAATAACCTCTAGGAACTAATCTTGAGAATACAACATCCATGGACATTACTAGCCTGACAACAGCTTTGAGTGGCACTGGACTGGACTGAATTTGAAACAATATCCTAACAGCAAAGGGGTTTGATACCTGTTAATATTTTCCTCTCTTTCCAATTATCTTTCTAATCAGTCTTTCTATAGAGCATGAATTCTTGCGAGGTCCTTGATACCGCTTCTGCAGATGGAAGTACAGAAAAGATTGAACTTCGTCTGTTGGTAATTGGTTACTAGAAGAATTTACACTTATTTGTGTCATAATCATCCTAATTTACACCTCCTGCCAGCTTCTGATTACTTGTAAAATCTTCAGTCATATTTTTCAACCAGTTTAAATAATTTTAATTTCACACAAAAGTGACGTGTCGCTAATAGAAATTCCAGCATTTTAATGAAAGTGCTTTTTTGACGTCAAGACAATGTGTGATTTTGGATAAGTTGCAGGCATATAAAGATCAGAATTGTTTGGGTAGGGTCAGAAATGTAGGCATATGTATGCATTGTCATTTTCCCTAACTTAGATTCCAGTCAAGTTGTTTAAGTGCTAACTTCCTTGAGGATGAAGTAGCTTTAGACTTGGATTTGCTCTTGGGTTGAAAAGTACAATCATAAATTTTTGTCATGAAGAAACTCATACAGTAGAAGAAATTTAAATAACTAAAGCCCAGAAATTAAAAAATTAAAAAAAAAAAAAAGGATGTGGAAGTGAAGTTTGTTTCTTCTTATTTTTAGTAAGTAGAAATGTTACTTTTAATTTAAAGAGTTGCATTTCTTCACAGTAGCTTGTATGGGGCTATATTTTGCATTTGTGCTGAAAGCAATGTTGATCAACAGGGATATTTTAGCTATTGTTGAACAGTTTAAAATCCTATTACGAGTATTTATTAATCTATTGATTTTTAGCCATGTTTTAGCGAAAGGCAATGTGATTATTAGCCAGTACTAAGAATTTTCTGCATTTTTTCTGCACTTCGGCAGTGGAGTGAACTTGAAAAAATGCAAAAGTTCTGCGTCCTTTAATCTATGACTTTTCTCATAAAAGAATATCAGTTATCAGTGATTTCACAAATTAGAGGAAGCAAGATTTGGCAGATTTTGCAAGGTCTGGGGGGTCTAGATTGAACTGCATGCCACACCAGTGATGTCTGGCAACTATTAACTTCTGCTAAGAAATACTGAACTTCCACCCCATTTAAAATTTCTGTTGGACTCAGAGGACAAGCACAAGGCCTGTCAACATGTGTAGGAATCTAGAGCATGTTGAGATCATACACAGAGGGAAAACTGTCATAAATTATGGTAGAAGCATTTGTTGTATTTATTTGAAATTACTTGTGCTCCCATTCCTG
>NW_010433051.1:10909-30286 GCF_000710305.1 Buceros rhinoceros silvestris
CTGAAAGATGATCACACAAAAAGTGTCCTCTTCTGTCCTCCTGGGCACCAACTTGCTTGGCAACTTTAAGAAAGATTTCCTCCCATTCCACAAAAGCACAGGATGTCTTTACAGCGCCCTCTTCAGAGGCCCTACCTGAGATAAATACCATCATTTACTCATGAGGAAAAATACTTTGCCCTTTTCCTCACGTTAGGGGTCCTACAGGAACATAGCTATTGATCTGAGAGGCCAGACAGTAAGATTTAAATGTTTGGTTTTGCACAGGAGGTGGGTTTACTAAGACTTCTTTCCCTCAGCAGATCTGGCACAGCTTCCAAGGAAGCAGGCTGGGCTGGCTCCCGAGCTGGTGATAGGCTGACTCAGGCCCTTGGATTTCATGCTTTCTGACAGGACAAGATTTGCTCTGCAGTAGTGTAGTCCAGCATATAGATGTGGACTGGGCTGGAGTCACTGGACCCAGTGGGGTGGTTTTTCTGCCCCAAACTGTCATTGGGGATGAGGAGACAGGTAAAACTTCAGGAAGAGACACTCTGAGCTACTGAGGCAGATAAGATGGAAGTTTCCTCTGTCCAAGCCTCTTGGGCATATCCTTAGAAAACTGAATTAGTTGTAGTGACATTGTGTGGAATGGTAATACATGAGCACAAATTAAGAAATACTGATCATCTAGTCTCAAAGCTCATTATAATGCTGCAGAAAACCAAAGAGTGTGCTTCTATGTGTTATTAGCTTTCTGTCAGGTTGGTAGATTACAATTACCTGAAATACGATAATTTCCCAAATATAGAGCATTGACACTCAGTAAAACAATTAAGTTGCACCTTGTGAATGCAGTTGTGCTGGCAAGTGCTGACATACCTGCTCAAATTTGCCTAATTATACAATGACTTATGAGAAATGTCTTAATAATTAAATTGTCTTTGCCATTTTGAACATGGTGAACTTTATAATTTGGGGATATCCACTGGAACACTATTTTTTTGCTAGCCTAAGCTTATTTCTTCCCAACATGAAGGATATTGTCAAGGTGGAATTTGCCATGCATCATGTGTCTTTTTACAATCAATTCCTCTCTTCTTTTACTTTTTTACTTAGCAGAAACTACAGGTCCTTCCCTGTGTGTTAAACAGGCTCTGATTCAACAACAGGCTTAACCTAGCAGTCACCCATGTTCTGTGTTATGTCTTTCCCAAGATAGCTGGACATCATTACTGTTTAGTTTAAGGAAGTTCTGGAAATTAATACAGGCTGGTCTGAAGGTGCCACAGTAAATATTGAGTTGGGACCCAAATGGTAGAAGCCATATAACTGGACTTTTAACTGCTATGTTAAGGGGGGTGGTGGTTGTTGAGGATTTTATTTTTCTGGATGAGCTTCTAATTTCAGTCTGTAAAATGGTGATCAGACTGTATTTAACTTATTATCTTGGTTTAATTCACAGGAGATCCAAATCTGTGGTAATCCAGCCTTCAAAGGCCAGCTCTCTATCTGAAACTGTAGAGTTCTGCTGGAGATAGATACACACCTTTAAGCCTTTGCAAGAAACAAGTACGTGGTCAGAAAGGGCTACAGGGCTTTACTGAATGAGGATGATTTCCTGAACCTGTGCCACAGTGATTCGAAAACATGACACTCTAAAGCAGCTCCTTTGGTAGCTCAATCAGCAAGATTGAGTCTGGGAAAGCTGAGTAGCAGTAACGATGACTCCAAATTTTATGACAGATGCTGAGACAGGGAATCCTGGAAGGGAAATGGAGCCAGTTATTGACATTGATATTTACTTCACTACAAACAGCTCATTCGTTAGTGGTATTGTCGCTGTATAGGAGAGGTAATATGCTTGACTAGGCACAGGTTCAGGTACACCAACTTTTCTGCAGATCTCTGTGTCTGGAAATGGTTTTGAAGGTAAAACAGCGTCAGAACTGACATAAATTATGCTAACACAAAATCATCTTGTAGGCTCTGTATGATTTAATTAACAGAATAGCAGTGTAGTTTTCTTTTATTAGGCAAATGTAGTCCTCCAAAAGCTAGTGTGACCTTAAAAAATTGCTACCTCATTTAGCACCTTTTTGGAGGAATTTAAATAATTCTTACTCTAATGGAGGTGCTTTTGTCTTAGTGTTTCCTCTGACAGTCACACTGCACTAATGTGTTGGGCAAAAAAAGCTGCAACAAAATACTCTGTTTACTTTTCTATTTCTACCTCTTTTCCATTTCTGGTGAAGTCTCCTGCTGGGTAAATTGCTTTCAAAGCTGTTTACAGCACACCTGGTCTGTACAGTTATCCCCATCCCTTGCTGAGCAAGACACTGCGGTGCCTCAAGCCAGAACACAGTCCACATGATCAGTAAGGAGCGAGATAAATAGGAAAAAAGACAAACTCTAACCAGTCACTAATGCTTGTCTTCAAGTTCCCCTGCATTTTATCCACTACCTACGACCTCTGGTTTCTCCTATTTTCTTTTATATGTGTGATTCTGTCAATTGGGCATCTGACTTTCACTCTTGCTGAGGAAGCAGATCACAAAAGCTTAAGCTTCAGTTTGCTTCTTTCATGCACTTTTTCTGTCCCTTGTACTGCTTTTCTGAATGCCTTTGGAAGACTTCTGCTACCAGTACAAAATATCTGGTTTTTTCTTTCGTGTTACTGGAGCTACCTACCATGTTAGGTGAATGATTTACTTTTGTTTTGTACTGATCATCTTCTGCTTTTTGCTTACTGAGATTGGCAGTAAGCAATGTTTAATTCGTAACTCACCAGTAGTGAGCCAAAAGACAAGTTACAACAGACAACTAGAGGTCAAAGCTGCTTCTCAAATCTGACAGAGCAACGAATTACATAGGTCAGTTGTGGAAGAATTAAAAGTTTCTAGTAGGAAGCACATTTGCTGAATGGGCAACCCAGAGACTATATTTATTTGGTTTTCATCTTTCTGGACCCTTTAATAACCTCTAAACCATCACTATATGACACACACTGAGAAGAGACTACAGAAAAAGATCTGTATCACCCAGATCCTCAAAGATACTTGAATTGATGGGTTCGATGGCTATATTGTTTACCTCAAATAGATAAGAGACCAAAAACTTTGGACATTTAAAGGAAGAAGGACAACTATTTTATTTGGTTTACATTAAAAAGAAACAGGGAGACTTTTTTTTAAACTTCCTTTCAAGACGGATAAAACATTTCAGCAAATTCAGTCATAAAAGACTAAAATGATCTCACAGAAGAATTATGTCTGGAATTTGTAGGTTAAAAAGGAAAAGGCTAAAATGCTACTGAAAGTCAATAGCCTTAAGCCACTTTGAAAATCCCAGTAGTATGGATGTTCGAACACCTAGGTTGTTTTGTTTTCAATGGGGTCTGTCCTTCCCTGTTCTGCTTTGAAAGGTAGCAGTGTCTGCCACCGCTTTTTCTCCTTCACAGGTAGCGCCAGGAGAGTCCCATTGCTCCCTTTGTTGAAAGTTGTGGATTCTGCTGCAGGAGATGACAGCTGATGAGGATTTTGAAGAATGCATGTTTTGACAGGAAAGCCTAAATCCTCCATAATCCCTGCTTAAGGCATGTGGGTGTGACCCCCCGGCCGGTCCGGGAAGCAGCCCTGTAAGCCTGCTGTCAGTCAGCAGCAGAAGGTGTGTTATTTAGGAGGAGACAGAGAGGTTGTGTCAATGGGTGATTGGAAAGCCAGCTCATCTCTGGGCAGGACAGTGAACTTGAAACCAATCCAGCCAGGGTACGTAAGATAACTTAGAAACTATAAATAGATGTGATAAGCACTTAGTTGCGCAGTTAGTTAGCAGTTAGCACTTTGAAGTTGTAGTGTGTAGGGGCTGCAGCAGTCTGCTGCAGTTGTATCTTAATAAAGGCCTTGTGTACACACAAACTGTTGTCGCATTGTCTGCCCTGAATATTTGCGACGTATGATTTACCCCTACACAAAGGCAGATACGATTTTTGGTGGAGCTGAGCGCACAGGTATTACTGAATGATGTGCAACCCTCTATTATTGAAATAATCAAGAGTTGTCCTCAATCACTTGTCAATGCATCGTATTATCGCAAAGGGTGTAGAATGTCATTTTCATGCAGACCATCTGGAAATGTGAGCTGCTGCTTCAGCAGTTATCAAAATCTTTTCTCCTCAATTTTAATTTCATTAATAAATGCTACCAAGTAATCACAAAATTGTCTGCTGTTTCCTTAGAAGTAGGACACAATCATTTCCTAATAGGATGAATTCCTTTCCACTAAATAAACAGCAGACCAGACATAAATTAGTAGAACAACAATACAAAAATTGCTTGGATTAAGATACAGTCATAAAACCAAATCCCAGTATAAAAATGAGTGGTTGCTTCAGACCAATATTTGGTCGGAGGCATTTTTGTTATGGTGCACAGCAAGAAGGGTGACCCTAAATCCTTTTGCACTGACTAGGTGATTTATCTCCTGCCTTCCCTCTTAGCTTTTTCCTTACATGGCTTATTTAGAGAAGACAAGTTGCATTTCAGCTAATTTGATTTTTATAAGACTAGGTATATATGATTTTGTGATTAACCAGAATGTAGTAATATCTGGCTTATCGTTTATCATGATTAGTTTAATATTCTATTTAATGAGTCTTAAAATGCTGCCAGAAAGCAGAATACACATTCAGTGAATGGTAGAGGTGCCTGTGAATCTCAATTGCTGATAGCTGGAATAATAATATTGTCTTACATTGATGTACTATTTTGGATGCTATTATACTTCACATGTTACATCCAGGAACCACTTCACTAACCTTAGCACTTGTACTTTATTCACGCAGCTGTCTCAGCACTACAGCAATGGCTGTTCCTGCATCTTCATTGAGCTTCCTGGGCTTTGGCTCAGGCCCACAGTTTACTGCCGACAAGATACCAAGTATTCCTAAATTACTGAACCATCATTTTGGAAATTATGATAACATTTTTCTTACTTTCAAAGCAAGTGATTTTCACTAATTACAACAGTGATTATGGTATTCAGCTCCTAGCTGGAAATTTGTTCTCGCAAAGGAAAAATACTAGAACATATCTGATAAGCAACAGACAAGCATCACAATATACAACCAGTTTAGTTTACACAGGTCTGCTGCGGAGCTTTGTCGCTTGTTGCCCAAGAAAGTTTTAAGCAAGCTTTAAGCAAGCTGAGTGATGATGGAGACACAGGAAAATATATACAGAGATGTCTGCTTTGGCTTCCTAGTCCAGTGAGATAAAGTTTGTTGAGATAGGCTCCCTCGGTTTAAATAAACTTGCAGATGTTTCTATGTGGATCAGCACAGGGTCAGAGGCTCTGAGACTCCAGCATCTGTAGCTACAAAGCCTACTCACAAGAGACTGTAAGCAAGTTCAGCTTTTAGGTTCAGTTGCTTGAGTTTACCCTTCTAGCAAGATGTGGGAAGAGTGGGGAGATGGTGGTAGGTGATGGGGAGGAGCGGGGGAGTAGAAGGGTTCATTGTCTCCTTTTCTCAAAGCAAGCACTGGAGGAGTGTTTAAAGATGTGGTGATAATACTTAGCGGGGATAAACACCTGCAGGATAAGGCTTACCCCACCACAAAAGAATCCACTGAGCGATGTAATTTCATCATGCCCTGAATATTAGTAGTGGATTGAGAAAAGAGCTCCCTTGGTTTGAAACCAAAGCATGGCTATCACTTGATATCACTGTTGTCATGTTTGTCTTGATTGCAAATGATAATGCCCTGTTTAACATAGATCTCTGGTATTTTCATATTGATAATTTTACAGTGGGTCTGTTGCAGTTCTTGTTTAGTCTCCTTTCTCCTTTGTCACTGGAAGCAATTTTCAGAAACTGAAAAAAAAGTTCATTTTTTGTTGTAGTAGAACACAGAAATAAGAAGCTGTGTTCTGATAGAAAACAAACATTTCAGTTCACCAGACATTATTTTCTTAATTCATATTACCCTCCCATGGCACTCCAAAGGACTAGCAGTCCTTCCTTCAAGTTTGGGATGTCCTAGATACTTAAAGACCACGGTGTTCTCACAGTAGAGAAGGTGGCTTCAAAGTAAAAGTGGTTTTGAAAGTCTGGGCACTCATCCCATGGGTAGTGACTAAAATTTCTTTTTGAATATAATCTAAAACTTTCTAAGTCATTAGGAAGTAACATTTTATAGCTTTTAGTGGTTTCTATAGTGGAACTATGAAAGTTTTCTATTTTATTCTTTTCTGACACTTGAGATAGTTTTATACTATATATGTAACGCTATCAATAATGATAAAAATTATTATTGACAATAAATCGATTCATACATTTGTATTGTAGTAATGCACGGGATCTTGTTATGCTAAATAGTGGACTGTTACTAATTAAGAATATTGGTTGTTGCCCTAGGCCCTCTACTAGTTAATGTCAGAACATCAGTGATTCTGGGGAGTCTACTTTGGTAAAGACACTGAGGTTTTCTTGTTTTTATAAGCTTATTTTACATATTTTCTGAATTTATAAAAACGAATTCACAGTAGCTATGTTTTTATTTTATTTAAAAAGTTAACCTGACAAGAACCATTTTTCCTGAAGTATTTGGCAATATATTCTACTGGTCTTCTTTGGGCCTAATAGGCCTTAAACTTGACTTGCCTAAATTCCAGCTGATAGAAGAGAAAAATCACTGAAACATTTTCTCTTAAAACTTTTACAGGTGTTGGATGAAGAAAATTGTTTCTTGGAGTGGCTTTCTGGTTTTGAAATTGTCTAGTTTTAGCTGAAACAATGAACACTTGTGGCCCAGCTGTGAAACCTCTGTGCTGAGGAACAGAGGTTTGTTGGCAGGGATGCCTTACAGCAGCATTGTCTTTGCAATCTCTGGAGCGAGAAAGTCAGACCAGGCTGTCTTGAAGCTAGGGATTGTGGAGCGTATGGAGCTTGCAAGGGAGCAAGCCATCTAGTCTCCTGCTTAGCTGTGCAGTCACAAGGAATGTCACCAAACATTCCCAGCTGCAAGATCTGTCTCACAGACGGCAGCACCCCATATTGCTGACAGGCGCAGGAGAGTGACAATAATTTTGTTACGTTGCTTGCTGCAGCTCAGCTGGGCTGTAACGCTGCTCCCTATCATAGCTCCCATCCACAAGGTGCCATAGGAAAAACTCGTACATAATAATCCCCAGAAAGTTCAGCTTGAATTAACCGGAGTGAGATCTACCATACAAGCTAATGTTACCACCCACACTTTATTCTCTGAATTTCCTCACAGAACAGGCAGAATGGCATGATGGTTTGCATGATGGTCAGGGCAAAGCTAAGGCAGTGGTCATGCATATGTTAAGACATAACATGACATTAGAAGTTGAACATCTCTCAAAACTTGCAGCTTGGATTGACCCATTTCATTAGTCCTTTATTTTGACTAGTTCTGCAGTAGCCAGGCTTATCAAGCATTTCTACTGTCTGGCCACATGAAGTTGTGCACATAACACAGCAGTAAACAGGACAGTTACAGCTTACTCAGAATTACAAGAAAAATTGTATTTGTGATAGACCAAATTGTGATGGCAGTAGCCCTGGGATACTGTACTGTTAATGAAAGAGAATTGCGGCCTCACCTCTCCCAACTGGCAAACATAAGACCAAGCGACCTTGGCATGTTACATATGGGGAAGATTGAACCATGATAAAGGAGGTGGAGAGTTTCTGGCTTGGCAAAGCCTGCAGACATGCATCTGTTCCCATCTTGAGCTATCCAGGACCATCTCGATCTCTGAATCCTTCCCTTCATCTGGCACCATAGGAGAAGCTCATTATGCAGCACTATCTCTTTCCTCAGCATCGCCACCAAGGTATGCAATGAAATGACTAAGTCACTTCCACAGCAGAGATGACACCTGCGTGTCATCCAGCAATGAGGCCATAGCACAATTACATAGTAGATTTGGTCTATTGAGCAGAAAGGGGAAAGGGATGTAATGTAACAGCTCGGTTTTATGTGATAACTTGCATTTGTTCCTCCATCTCAGTTGAATTCAAAGCTCACTATCCCAAAATAAACAGCTCTGTGACTTTTGCTACAATCTGAGTCCTTTCTAATATACTCAGTAGCCTGGAGTTAAGAGGTCTGATGACTATCTTTCCTCCCTGTCTTTAATATCTCCAGCAGGTTATGTAGAACCAGGAAGATGGAAGCAATGTACAAATCCTCAGTAACATTTCTGTCCTGCCAGCTGACCTATGTCAAATACACTGCAATTTGAATGTAAGCCCCTACCGATGATGTAGGGCATGGCATAAGGGTTGTTACGTAATTTCACAAGTGCTAACCCTCATTAATACAAA
This sequence comes from Buceros rhinoceros silvestris, assembly GCF_000710305.1. Classification (NCBI taxonomy): domain Eukaryota; kingdom Metazoa; phylum Chordata; class Aves; order Bucerotiformes; family Bucerotidae; genus Buceros; species Buceros rhinoceros. The sequence goes on from NW_010433051.1 coordinate 19,242, forward strand.
CTCCGTTGCACTCAAAACTGCAACAAAGCTTAGCCTGAATCTACATTTTAGACAATTTCATAACTCTCATTGGAATATGCATATTCTGCCTCTTGTGCTCTGCCTTCTTCGTGGGTCACTCTTCAGTGGGAAAGGCTTCCATGAGCCACTGACATTCAGGCACAACTACCTTTCATGCCAGGTATAAATTTAAGCCTGCTATCAATACCAGATTATTCTTTGTGCGAATTGTGATTCTCCAGGTGCTGGTGGTATCGGAAAATTATTTCACATTTTGTAACTTGGTATGGCAGTAATCATGCCTAGAGAAGCCTTCATGTATAGGATGGGAGTACACGCTACAGAGACGGTTTTCCTGACAAGAGCCAGGCAAATCCCTGCAATTCACTCTTTCCTGAACTTCTTGCTGTCCCTTCAAGCCCATCCACAGTGTTATACTTTGCGAACAGAAAAGCAGGTAGCTTGTGCCATTTTTATGCCCACTGTTTACTTTAGATTACCTTCTTTTGATGACAGGTGGAAAATACCAGTTCAGAAATCTTTCTTTGGAGTCATAAATAATTTCTTTGAGAGTATAATGAGTTTATATTGTGCTCATCAAAGTTGGAATGAAATTTTAGTAGCAAATCACATTTAATTTTTTAAGTGTATTTGATAATTAAATTTTATTTTGGCTCTGTTGTGTGCCAGAAAGCACGAAGAGTATTTGTTATGCTCCCGGAAGTGCTTCCCTGTGAGCTGCTGTTCTGCACTTGTGGGAGCGAGGGAGAGAGAGAGACAAACAGTGCAATACCAAACGGGATGGAAGATGAGTGGATTGAAAGCAGCCCTGTGGAGAAAGTTTTAGAGATATTGGTGGATGGAAAAATTAATACAATCATCTGGCAATGTGTGCTCATATCTTGGAAATCCAACTGTATTCTGTGGCCAGCAGGTTGAGGGAGGTGGTTCTCCTCCTCTACTCTGCTCTCGTGAGACCCCACCTGGAGTTCTGCATTCAGCTGTGGGACCCCCAGCATAAGAAAGACATGGACCTGTTAGAGCACCTCCAGAGGAGGGCCAAGAAGATGATCAGGGGACTGGAGTACCTCCCCTGTGAGGACAGTCTGAGAGAGTTGGTTGTGTTTAGCCTAGAGAAGAGAAGGTTCCAAAGAGACCTTACAGTGGCTTTCCAGTACTTAAAGGGAGACTAAAGGAAAGATGGGGAGGGACTCTGTCAGGGAGTGTGGGAATAGAACAAGAGGTAACAGCTTTAAAATGAGTGTAGAGTCAGATTACATACAAAGAAGAAATTCTTTACTGTGAGGGTGGTGAGGTATAGGAACAGGTTGCCCGGAGAAGCTGTAGATGCCCCATCCCTGGAAGTGTTCAAGGCCATGTTGGATGGGTCTTTGAGAAACGTGATCTAGTGGAAGGTGTCCCTGCCCATGAGGAGGGAAGTTGGAAATAGATGATCTTTAAAATCCCTTTCAACCCCAACCATTCTATGATGATTCTATAATGATGATGATTCTTCCTGGATCTCAGTAAGAAAGGCCTATGTCACCGGTTTGGCTGAGGCAGGGCCAAATCATGGGACAAATTCTCTACCCAAATCAGTCCTCCGCCCTGTTCCAGGAGAAAAGGGTTAAGGAGAGAGAGAAGTGGAAAAGAAAAATTGGGCGAGGCCTCAGTTAAGTTTTGGAAACTAAAACGGGTTTAATAAAAAAAAGACGATATAACAACAACAAACAACAACAAGAGATTAACAAATATATACAAGGATCAGGTGTCTGGTGCAGTCAGGGTTAAACCACAGGCAAAGGAACAAAAGTGATAGAGAGCAAACTGCCACAGGCAGGGATCAGGGCTGGCCCCTGCCGAGTCCCGCTGTGCCGGGAGCAGGAGCTGGCAAACATCAGCTGCAGCAGCTGCTGGTGTGTATCACAGCAGGCAGTCGCAGTGTGATGCCCCCTGGAGTGCAGCGTGGTCCAGTTGCAGACAGCAGACCGGCCAGCGGTCAGGAGCCCCCTCGAGCAGCAGCAGCAGTGGATCGGCTGGCAGCCAGCAGTCCTGTCCAGCAGTCCTGTGGAGCGACTGCAAGCAGCAGCAAGCTGAATCGCCTGGTACCCTCAGCAGCAACCGTCAACAAACAACAGGAACCGTAGCAACCCCCAGTAACGGCAGAGGTGTGGTGCAGCTCCGGTCAGAGCGGCAGGTGCGAGTGCAGGTAGAGAGTGGCTTGTCCCGGACGGCAGGCAGGAAAAGGCACACAGTCTCTTTTTGCATGCAGTTTCTTCAAGAAGCTTTGTCCCACCAAGAAGCTCCATAGCCAATGAGACGTAGTGATGTGCAGAGGGAGGAATACTGCAATTGGATTGTTTCATTGTTTTGTTGAACAAATCAAACCAAACCAAAACAGTTTTAACTTAAACCAGGACAGCCTGACAACAACTGTCTGAATAAAAAAGCTGTTTTAATAAGATAGAATAAAAAGAGGAGTATAGATAGAAAACCTTAGGTCCTTTCAGATGTTGGCAACTCCACTTACATGCACAGCATCAAGCAGGTGCAGGATAGATTTTCCCCACAGTGCAATGTGCAGAGCAGATTCTTTTTGTTCATGGAGAGAAAGGTTCCTCCTTTTTGGTCCTTGAAGCTATTGCGTATAATTTTTTACAAGAAAACAACTTTATTCCTAAAGGTTGTTCACACAAGAACTTCTTGCTGCACTATGAGATGAAGTCCGTTTCAACCACGTAAACTAGCAAGATTAGCAGCAAGTGCTCAGAGGACCAGATACACAGTAAGACAGCACTGAAGAGGTTTTCCTGATGGAGGAGAACTGACGCTTTGGTACTAAGGTAGAGAACTAAGCTTCTGTTCAGTTGCAGTAATTCTTGCCACTACCTTTCCCTGACTGCTTTGCAGTACAGATTCACATCTTTAGTTGCACGGAGAATGTCATTGGATCTATACTCCTCAGATTGTAATCCAACGAGGTAACTAAGCTTCAGATATGGACCTAACTACATAATGTTATATTAATAAGTGCTCAATTTAAAGCTGATCTGAACTGGTATGAATGCATATATTGCCCTGAATAAGGACAGAAAGGAGAAATCCAACCCTCAGCGGTGACACTGGGCAATTTCCAGTGACCACAGTGGGCAACAAGAGTTGTAACTAAACACTCAAAAGGAATAAGTGATAAGTTCACAGAAAAGTTTGAAACAGCTTACTTGGGACAAACAATAGATCCCTCTGCAGTAATAAATATTTACGGAATTTTTAACATGTTATTGAAACCAAGATAGGGAAAACATTTAGACAATTCTATACGTACAACAAGGAGTCAGGTTTTTATTGCAGCTGTAGTCCTTATTTCTGCTGGTTTTTCCTGCGTATTATTTCGCAAGCAAAACTCATGCTTTGTCTTTCAAATCAAGTATCTTTCTTTTTCTTTTGGGGAAAAAAGAGACAAAGATAGTTCAGATAGTTTGGGACACAGTTACTAGAGTGCAATTTTTCTTTCAGGGATGGGGGGAATCACCCACACAAATAATAGGGGGAGAGAAAGAGTACAGAATACTCCTCTTAAAGTACCAATCTTACTTGACCTCTCTGACAGACAGAACTACAAGGTCTGAATGCTGGAGGTGTTAATAAAAGATAATAAATGAACAAACAAATGGCTTAATCTGGCCACCTCTTCTAATACCTCTTTCTGAAAATTTCCTTTCAGAAGTTATAATCACCACTGCAATGACAGAAGAGAAAAAGCTTCAGTGCTAAAGAAAATGCATGTCTCTTGTATGCATGTCACAGAGCATGCTGCCATAATTTTAAATCATAACACAGTACAGGATGTAGTGTGCCATAGAATAAAAATACAAATCTGATTAGATACCAGCAACAGCTTTGTCTACTTAATATCCAGACTGAGAAATTAGTGGTCATACAGCAAGCTGGTTCTGTTCTAGCAGTGGGAGTTTTCAATTATTAGAGCTGGATCAGATCTAGGGATAATTTGGTATCAGCACATTTCTGATTGAAGCCTGTCTTCCACAAAGCATCTGATGAGGCTAAGAGGTTCTTTTCTTATGCTGTTTCATCACAATTGATTTGTCTCCCTGCTTTGTGTTTTCCCATAATAAATATTTTATCTTTGCCAATTTAATGCATTCTTTCTTCTGCTTATGTATAATTTCTCTCCTCTTAGCGAGAAAAAACAATCCTCCCTGGTGCAAGAGAATTTTTTCTTTTGTATTCCTTTCATTTTTCAACAACATCTCTTCCCAGTATTCAGTATTACCAGTCTTCCTAACCCTGTGACTGTAGCTAAAACCCTCATATGTCCAAGAGTTCAAAGGCATAAACTAAGTGTCTCAGGCAGCAAAAGGAGCTCACAACTATGGCCAGTTAATATTTCTTACGCTTCCACTGCTCTGTCAGTGTGTGGACTTGCAATTACAAAGCTTTGTTGGCCTTGTTGACTGAACTGCACCAGAACTGAGCCTTCATATCCATAGTTTGGTCCAGGCTAGTTGCTCAAAGGAATGTGATCCTTTAAAAAGATTTGGTTTTTTGCTCTGGTCTTGCTGCCTGACAAGAAGATGTCCTGCTTAAATTTCAGAAATACATTTACTCAAGACACTAAGGACACAAGAAAATACATTGACAAGGGAAGCAAGCAAACATACTAATATCAACCCAGCTTCGGCAGTACCTATTTTCATGCTGTTAGCTTAGGGCAGCATTTGGCAAGGAGCTTGTGCGTGTGAGAAGACCACTCTGAGTCAACCCCCATTATACTGTGTAGCCAGTGCAAGGACATACTGGATAGTAGTGGGGCACTAGTGTTTCTTTGCTGCCAGCATGGTTGCCCAGGTTTGACCACGATTGATTTTCCAACTACTTTACTGGCAGTGCAGCCCAGTCTGCTGTGGGTCTCTGCAGTCAGCGTAACTACCAGTCTTCACAGAGGCATTTTACTGTGCTGCCAACCTTCCAACCTCTGCCAGTGGATGTAGCTCTGCCACACAGAGATAATGGAGGTAAATGGTACATTGCCGTTATTTTTACGTATAGATGTGCATATATGTGTGCATGTACAAGTATATGTGTATGTACACATTCTCTAGCAGTTTTCTAGCTGCTGCCTTTTTTTTTTTTCCTTAATCCCTTTCCCCCCAGAAGCTACCATGAGGAACGGGGTGTGAGGGTTGTGTATTTAACCTTGGGAACACTTGCAAGGAATAAGGTGAATGATGAAAGGAAAAATCTAACAGAGAATACACAGAGGGAAGTAAAATACTTAGGCAAGTAAATGATTGAATCAGTGACTGGAACAACAAGGTCTCTGCTGGAGATTAATATGAATGAGATGCTGTGCTTCATTGACTAAGTTTCCCTAATTTCTTTCAACATCAGTATTATTTTTATGTTGAATTTGCCTAACTTAGCTGCAACTTGTTATTTAATCTATAAAGCTATTATTAGCTGAATGGCAATTGGAAAGCAGCAGGAAGATACTCTGATTATGCCTTTATTGTTGTCCTGCACCTGATCTTCACAGAGAGGATGTATCGGCCTACCCTCCTCTGTTGCTCCCAGCATCTCATATCTGAGCCATAACTAACATTGTTGTATCTGTTTAAGAACAGAACTAAATGTGTTTCCACTGATTTCCAGAATAATCTGTAAGCCCACAAATCTTTCTTTGTCTTCCTCTCCTTCTTGGTATCAGGCATCAAAAGGAGATATTTGGTTAATGGCTAATTAAACACTGTCATTGAGCAAGCCAGAGCTTTGTAAATCCACATCTTCATTGCTGCTTACTGTTTGGAATCAACTGAAAGTTCTGAGATTGGGTTTTGCCAAGTTGGAGACTTCATTTACACAAACGGAAACTTTGAAGTAAGAGGAGATAAAGCAAGCCAGTAGGTCCAAAAACCAAAGGATATGGAGCAGAAAAAATCCACGATTCTCCCCTCGGGTAGAGACCTCAAAATACATCCTTGATAACGAGGTGCCATGCAGGTTTATTAGATCCCTGGTCATTTAAGATGTAAATCCTAATGAAGGTGCAAAGAGCTACAGCAAATAGAAGGAGTGGCGTTTTTTTTAACGCATGAACATGCCATCTGCCTCTCTTATCTTCCAAAGTATAGAGCTTTGCCATCTTTGTAATTAGCACACATAAACAGCATGCTCCCAGGGAACAGGACTGGAAGATAGAGTGGATTAGTTTTGCATCCCCTGCTGAGCTAGCTTGGGGCCAAAACCTGGGGCACATTGGCTTTCTGGCAGGATTGTTGTGAATTAATTGCAGTTCCTGCCCAGGAAAGCACACAGTTAGAGATAGCGAAGTCATAAAATGATAGAAGCATTTAGGTTGGAAAAGACCCTTAAGATTATCAACTCCAACCATAAGCCTGAAACTGCCAAGCCCACCACTAAACCATGTCACTAAGAACCGCATCTACATCTCTTTTAAACACTTCCAGAAATGGGGACTCCATCATGTCCCTCGCAGCCTGTTCCGATGTTTCACAACCCTCTCCGTAAAGAAAGTTTTCCTAATATCCAAATACCCTAATATCCAAACCGGAGCAACTCGAGACCATTTCCTTTCATCCTGTCACTTGTTACTTGGAAGAAGAGAATGACCCCAACCTCACTACAGCCTTCTTTCAGGTAGTTGTAGAAAATTTTAAGGTCTCCCCTGAGCCTCCATTTCTTCAGGCTAAACAACCCCACTTTCCTCAGCTGCTCCTCATAGGTCTTGTGTTCTAGATACTTCACCAGCTTTGTTGTCCTTCTTTGGACATGCTTCAGCACCTCAATGTCCTTCTTGTAGTGAGTGTCATCTAGCTATATGCACACCAACACAAAAGCCTGGGAACATCCTCCTGAACCTGCAGTTATACCACACTGGTGGTGGCATTTAAAACCCCAACAGGGGAAGGCCATGACAGGATAGGAGAGGGGCTCTTTCTGACTCCTTTATTTCTTTCCTACAGTCTCAGCAAGGAGCACAATAGATAACTAAAGAATAAGCACCACTGGAGGGTCATGATACCCTCATAAAAATCATTCTGTAGGAAATATTTGGCCTGAAAATTGGAAGCGACAGTTGTCTTTTAAAAGACAAGATGTCTACTTCATCAAGAGCATTTGTCAACTCTGTACAAAGCAGATTGCTGAAGGACGAATTGGTAGTTTCAATTCCTACTGCAGTGAGCACTGATATGGCAAATGTAGAATTTTAGTTTTTACAAGCTGTAACAGATAGAACTAACATTACACCTGTACTTCTTAAAGTAAAATTGGCAAGCTATTTATTTACTTTACAGAGAAATTCTCTTCACTATAATTTTGCAAATCTGCAGAGGAAGAAGACACAATTTACCCTACCGGGCTACTTGCAAATATACATTTAGTAATTCTGTGGCGAATGAGAAAAAAATCCACAGGGCCATCCCATGAAACATGCAGAAAGCATTTATATGTATTTAAAAAAAAAAAAAAGAAACCATTTCTATCTGAGGTGGTTTATGAGTTGTTTTACAGACCATGTAGTAACCGAGTATCACAGTCAGAGTTTTCCACATAAACTTATAAATTTTCCTAGTTGAACTTTTGGGGGGCCATTTGTTGAGAAATGTGATGCAGATTTGATGATGCAGGATATGCAAGAGACTGCCCAACTGAGTTAAATACTGACTGAAGTCAAGGCTGATTCTGCTGCTGGTTCTAGAAATAGGGATTTCAAAGGAGATTTGATGTTGTTTATTTGCAGTAGCTCACAGTGAAATTAGGAGAACCTCTGTAATTCTTTTCTGTTTCTTATGTGGTATGTGAAATCAAAGAAAAAGTAGACTAATTAGATGTCCCATTTGGTAACTTCAGGTCTGCAATTCCAGAACGATTTCATACTATTTCACCTGGTGACAGGTATGCATTAAAAACTATAGGACAGTAAGACATGTTGAAAATCTGTCTTGAAGTCAGGTAAACACTGAGAACATGAGTTTCCATTATTTGGCTTAAAAGAAAGAAGAGAGAGGTTGTTGTGTTTCCACTGACTGTAATAAAAAGGATCATCTAAAAGGACAACTAAGTTTTATAGGGAAAATTAACAGTTCGAAGATTATTTGCAATGTTGGAAACTTTTCGCAGACTTAATTTATAAAGAGTTCTTTAAATACAGCTCACTTTTTTTTTTTAAGTGCAAGACACACTCTTTTTTTTCAACTGTTTTTTTGTTAGACTCTTTCTCCAGAAAAAGGCAAAAGAATGAAAAGCTGAGAAAAAATGAGCTATTCCCATTTATTTTTAATGAAAAACATTCAGACTCTGCCAAAGATTGTTGGTGAAATTATTTCATTTTAAATGTTGCATAAATCAATGGCATTCAAAGGAACACTAGTTCTTTTGCAAAAAGTAATGGAAAGAAATATCATTAATATAGAGCTCTCTTTGATCAAAATTCCCAAACACAAATTCCCACCTGCTTCCATTCCTTCCCTATTCCTAAGATATTTTTCAACTTCATTTAAGAGTCAGTGGCTTCTCATAGCTACAGAGTAAGTTTTATCCATCAGCTTCGTTTCTTGTATGACCCAAATGATCAGTTTGCTTGATTCTCTGGTGACTGCAACACCAGACCGGAAAAGATTAAGTTTCATTATTAGAACCTCAGCCAAAAGCAGACTTCTCACTGGCTACACCACATTAGTTAACATTAGTTAAGCTTCCAGTCAAGTGCTTGAACACTTGGATGGAACAAGATTAACAAAGGAAAGCGATGAAAATAAAATAGGCCTCAAAATCCTGCAAAGAGCCAAAGGTACTGCCAGCTAAGGATGTGAAAGGAACAGTCACTAAGTGAGGGTAAGCTTGGGAAGAATGCTACAGGGCTGGTTGTGATGGGTTTATGTCTCTGTCAGTGTTTTGATTTCTGGGAGGGGGGCTACTGGTGTGCCCTGAAAGAATCTTCAAGAATCTCCAGGTCAGACCTGCCTCTAGCTGAAGCTGAGTGAATCAGCATATTTGAGAAAACATATTTAAGCGGGGAAAACCTGTTAGACAAGTTCCTTTGGTTTTGGGAGCTCTTTTGTTTTGGAGAGAAGGGGGTGGGGAAGAAAAGGAAGGAGGAAAAAGAAAGACAGAGACATGCAGACTCGTAGGTCACTAAGGAGTAGGGGGAAGGCACACTGGAGCAGCCATTCCCCTTCGGCCTGTGGTGAGATGGCAAACTGAGCCCTTGTAGCCCTTAGAGATGAACAGTAGAGAAGAATACCTTTTGCAGCCTGTGGAGGACCCCACACTGAAGGAGGGGACTGCTCCCAAAGACGATGATGACTCTGAAGGAGGCCCATGCTTGGTCCATTGCTAGGACGACAGCAGAAGGGACTCACACTAGTTGGTGAAGTTCGTGGAGGACTGCCTCCCATGGGAAGGAAGTCGCATTGCAGCAGGGGAGGACTGTGAGGAGTTTTCCCCTGAGGAGGAAGGAGTGGCAGAGACAACATGGAACAAACTGGAACTGACTGCAACCCCCATTATCTTGTCTGCCTGCGCTGTTGGGTGGAGGAGGTAGTAAAGCTGGAATCAGGAAGAAGGGAAGAATGGGGTGAAGGTGTATTTAAGATCTGGTTGTGTTTAACACTCTCCTACTCTGATTCAATTTGTGAATTGGCGGTGACTTTGTTGTGTAAATTAAATTGATTTTGTCCCCCCAAGTCAAGTCTGGTTTTTGCCCATGACCATAACTGGTGAGAGAACCCTCCCTGTCCTCTGTCTTGACCTTCAAGACTTTTGTTGTATTTTCTCCATCCCATCCCACCGGAGTGGGATAAGAGTGAGTGGCTGCATGGTGCTTTGTTGCTAGGTGGGTGGGCTGAAACCACAACATTAGTCTAGCCTTTCCAGGGGATCTCCTGATTTCTTTCACGAGGGATCATCCACCTTTGGTTGTTTGCATTTTGTGCTGCACAAAGCCAGATGTGGTTCAAAATAAACAGGTAATTACGTCAGTAGGAGCATCTTAGCTGCAGAACTCTGTGTTGAAGTGAAAGGGGCAGGCAAAGTTACATGGAAACATTTTCTTTTCCCTGCTACAGCAAGGAGCCAGAGTGCTTTTGTCTTCTACAAAAGAAACTTTTCCAGTCCAAAGAGCAACTATAATTTTTTTCTCTGCCTTATCAGGGGTTAATGTACAAGTATGGTTCTCTCCTCTCTCAAAAATACAGCCATCTTTAAGTATAGCTCTCTTTCTCACAGTTGAATGCTGTCACCGGTTTGGCCGAGGTTGAGCCAAGGCCCGGTAACGAGAATACCTTCCCCTATTCCAGCAGAAATAGGAGAAGGGAGGAAAGAATTCGTAAGACCTCTAAATGCTTTTTGGAAAACTGAAACAAACTTTAATAACACAACAAACAGGAAAATATTAAATAAAAAAAGAAAACCAGTAAGATACTGAGGGTTTTTTAGGAAATGGAAAGGCGAGGGTTAAAACCACGGGACGGAGAGTAAAACCGCGGCAGTTCAAAGATGGCGACAGGCGCGACTGGAACACAGAAACTCAGGAATTACAATATTCCCGACCCTGCGAGTAAAAGTAGAGTTAGCAATTAAAACCGGGGCAGTTAAAAGATGGCGAGTAAAAGTAGAGTTAGCACAAAGTCCTGCCAGTCTTTATCGTGGAATGAGGCAAAGCAAAGGTAAAACAAACCCGGTGGCGAAAAGCGGTAGCAAGCAGGGAAATGGCTCCTCAATCGCGACGAGGGGGCTCTGATCCCCCGCGGCGCGGCAGTGCAGTTGTAGGGACAGGTCCGTCCCTCGTGGCGGGGGCGCTCCGGAGCGGTGCTCGTTGCGGCGGCGGTGAGGGGGGTTTTCCCGGCTGGTCCCAGCAGCGTGAAAGCAGCATCGGTAGCGGAAGCAGCGGGCACCGAGTGCACACAGTGGTTTCCACGGTGATGGAACGGCTCAGCAGCTCCGGGCACGCAGCGGTGGGCGCGAGGTTCCTTTTGCCGAGAAGCGGCGGGCAAGCAGGCAGG
>NW_010433052.1:0-14695 GCF_000710305.1 Buceros rhinoceros silvestris
CAGCGCCCGGCGCCCGCGGGCGGCCGGCTCTAGGCGGGGACCCGGACAGAGGAGCGCGAAGGAAACGTGGAAGAGGGGATTTGTGCCTCGATGCTGATGTTTCTGAAGGGGAGCTGCAGGCAAATAAACGGTCAAAGCATGATATTTGACCTCCTGTGCTGTATTTTAAACCAAGGAAAGGACATTTTAAACCAAGGAAAACTATTTCGCTGATGCTAATGGAATAGAAAACAAACTTCTGCATTACCATCATGCTTTTTGCAATGTAGTTAGACTGAAAGCAAACTGTGCAGCAGTAGAGTGGGGTTTTTCCTTCCCATTACAGTAAGTGGCAAAATTATCTGTCTTCTGAGGACAGAAGTAACAGCTGCTGATTACCAGATCTAGGGTTAAATTAAGGAGCTGAAAGAGAAAAGGTGTAAAGGGGAGCAAGTGACACACTATGTTCAAAAAGATCCGTTCTATATTTCACCCCAACTCCCACCGAAGAAATGTGACAGATGACATCCCTTACTGTGATGGCACAGGTTCTGTGGTGAGATTGATCCGCAGCACTTCTATGTACATCCTTGGAGGTGAGCAGGAAAAGTTTAGTGAACCACTAAAAAAATGCAGAAGTACAACCAGCATCGACTCCTGTTTCCAGCCAAAAGAGGAAGACAGAGACTGGATGTACTCTAAGACTCAGGACTGCTTGAAGTACTTACAGGATCTGTTAGCCTTGAGGAAAAAATATCTTGACAACATCAATAACTTGAAGTCCATGCATATGGCTGCAGATTCCCCAATGTCCACAAAATCATCCAAAACTGGAAAGAAGTCTTTTCTTCCACTTCCTTCCAAAGAGTCTTCAAAGGTAATTCCTAAGAACTTTACCTATGTGCTTGGTCCTCAGCCATGAAGCAAGTAGCTGTATGACCCACGTTGATTTTCTGCTTTATTGGTCTCAGCCAGTTGTCTTTTTACTGTCACATAATTTGAAATTACGCTAAATACCTTAAGATGCTTTCTGAGTAGTGTGAAATTAAGTACGAATGACTGGTAATGGAAAGAAATGTATAGGCCTGTGTTTGGGGGGCGGGGCGGTGGGTGAGGTGTGGGGCAGGGAGAGAAAATAGGAGAAGAAAAGAACTGTCAGAGTATGGGAAGCATCTGAAAACATGTTATGAAAGAGCAAGCTGTTCTCTCAATACTCTGACAGGCTATTTAAGTGTCTCAGAATTCTCCACTATAGTTATTTATAGCTGTTAATGACTGACAAGCACAGCAATCCCTAGATTTACTGGCAGTCTTTTTATTGGCATAAAATTACTAACACAAAATAATTGTAAATTCATTGAAACAAATGGGATTTTTATTCTGACTGGCCTTGTAGCTTGTCAGTGCTACATTTAACATCAGTGCAAGCTCCACTGATGGGCTGTAGGGTGTGAAGAAATCTTAAGGGTTCCTTTCTCTGTTCATTAATAAGTTAGCAGGTCATTTTGAGATAGTATAATTCTTCACCCTTTACCATCATAATACGACAAAAATAAAACCGAAATATTATCTTTGTTGCAGACTTGTTTCCATATATCTTAGAGAGAAGAGCATTGCAAAGCTTCCTCTCAGTTGCAGTTTATAGATCGTATGTCACTAGACAGTTCAGTGGTTAATTTGACTCTGGACTTGATTCCGTGAGGACAAAGGAAAGGATTGTGTCGGGGGGGTGATCTGTTCTGGTAAGACGACCACAAACATGACTTCGAGAGCAGTCTTACAGGTTACCCAGTGCAGTCTTTAAACGGCATAATAATGGGGATGGTGGGAAGAAGGGATGTATGACTGACTTACTGATTAAGCCAGGTAGAACTTGCCAAGAAGTTATTGCCACATTTAGATGTTCTGTCACAGCAGAACACCAGAATGGCTGAAGCTCTGTTGCAGGCATTGCTTAACCAAAGTTCAAGCCTCACATATTTAGGATTAGGTAGCATATTTTAATTTTTTTTTAATCTAATACTGATTTAGTCAGTGGGATTTTTAATTTTGTTTTATTAGGCTTTATGTCATCTTTTTAGTGCTTTGAACTGTGACTCTCAGAAGCAAGAAAAATTAGTAGGAAACAATACTCAGCTCAGTGGGCTGCTGAAGATGTGTTTTATAAAGACATTACTATTTAAGACCAGGGAAACATCCAAACAGAATGGCTGGGATATAGGAGAGTGGACTGTAGGAGATGAATCTCAAAGCTAGAGATACAGTCTGTGAGCTGACTTTGTGCACTGTCACACAAAGATTGGCTTGAGGCAGAGGAGATTTACAGCATGCCAGTTCCCTGATGAGCTGAGCAGTGGCGTAGTGGAGCAGAACATGACTAACCATCAGCCAGGTGGGAAAAAAATGAGCACAAAAGGGTACTGAAACCATGGATCAGGAGGCTGGGAGATAGATTCTGCACAATTAGGCTTCATGCAAGTTTGTGAATACCTGAGATTTGCCACTGAAACTATCACTTAAGAAAAATTACAAAAGCTTAACTTGGCTTTGGCAAACAAGTGACTCTTCCACAGGCTGAGGCTAAGAGTGCTGTCATCTGACTGTGGCCAGCTAGCTTTTGTGTACGAACAGCCCTGTTACTGGCTGGCATGCTAACTCCGAGAGCTGTCCCCTTAGGAACAGACAGGGACATCAGCAGGATATGCCACCTGTATGGGTCATTCTTGCCAACACAAATGGCAGGGTCACAGCTGCACAGCCCTGGCTTTGCAAAAATTAGAGAGATGTCAATGAGACTTCTAGAATAGCCAGAATACTCTGCTTCCTAACTAAAAATCTTATGTTCGCAGTTTGCAAAGTTCATCTTACCACCAGGCTTGAATGGTTTTTTCTGTAACTACCCGTTTGTGTTAAATTACCTGTCAGTGGAAATTCATTTCTTTCTCGTACCTGCCGCATGGTTAATGGAAAGGTACTTTGTCCAGACAACCCTGTCCTCATGGGAGGTTTAGTCCAAAGATCCCTGGGACCTGGTCTACAGACTGACTGTGGATTCAAACTTTGACGCTTGAGGCTAGTAAGAGAAAAGAATAAAGAGGTGGGTCAGATGCTGGAAGTATATAGACATTTCTTTAAAGTGCTTTTTAACAAATAAGGGCTTAGTCATAGTAGCAGTCACTATTTTCAGTAGATGTGTGGTAGCAGTTATCTTTTAGCACTTCTGAGGATGTCAATCAACCCATAATGTCAGAAGGAGAATGAGCTAGCTCATGTCTCTCTGCCTCCCACAGATCAGGGTACAAGATGGTCTTTCAGATATATGATACAGCATGTGTCCTTTGTTTGCATGTTTGAAACACAAGGTAGTAATTTTCCGTCTTGGTGTTTCTGTATGGCAACATACCTAGCTTGGACTGGCAGGGAAAATATACAGCCCTTCATTAGGCAGAACCTGGTAGGGAGAGTTCATCCCATGTGGACCTACAGAACTGCTAACTGAGGCTTTATGACTGCTTTGGAATTTATAGACAGGCATTTGCTTTTTTATGAAGACAGGCTGCTGATTTTAAACCCTGTGGCTTTCCTGTGGGAATTATCACAGTGTTGCATGACTCATATTTTAGCACACACGGTCCTCTTCAATTTCAAAAAGACTTCAGCAATTTAGATCTGGATTCATTTCACCTAACCTAGGCGTTTTAATGAGATGCTTAAATTAGTAACCAAGTTACCCCACAATCCCTTTGCAGCTAAGAGAAAGAGCTGCCTGCAGAGGGGAATTCAGCCTACCTAAGGTCTGACTCATCTTCTGAAGGTACTGGAGCCCTGCGTTAATTACAGAAGGAGCCCTGCATGACTACATTTCTAATGTGTGTCTCATTAGATGCCTACTGCTAGGTTGAATAAATTTGGCCATCAAGCCCAGCTGTCACTTAGCCACCTAATTAAATGGCCTGATATGGGGATTCTGAACGATTTTATAACACCTGGCTAGCAGTGCCCAGAAGGAAGATGTTTAGTGTTGAGCATGCAGCAAGATGGACGTTTGTTAGACTGCTGTCCTGCTTTCTGTGATGACTACAAATTGTGGAGTAGTCTGGACCCGTGTCCTTTTCTGACAGCTTGAAGTATGGAATCAAATACATTTTTTGCAGCTTCGTTATACAGTTTGCTCATTAAGAAGTCATTGTGTCTAACCCTTACCTAACTCTTTTCCCCCCTATCTGTTCAACAGGCATCTATGGAGAGAAAAGGCCCACAGTCCAGTTCAGATGTGAGAGAAGCAATAGCTTTCTTTGACTCAGTTATTGCAGACCTGGATTCAGAGAGATGGAGGAGAGTTCCTGATGTGGATCTGCCAAATGTGGATGTTGATTTTGATGGTGCAGTATAAGCTAATCAAAATATGATTATTTTTGGCATGCAGAAGGTAGAGGGAGGAGTGGCATTTTAAGACTATGTTTGTTTGTTTAATAGACACAGTTTTCCTCCAAGTTTGCTTCCCAAATCTAGGACCATTACATGCAGTATGCAAAACTACAGTAATACATTGCTTGTTCGCTGATGAAAGGGTGCAACTCTTTTACGTGTGGCCATTACATGAGCAAACGTAACATGTGAGGTGCTGGAATAATGCTTGCCTTCTGCTCAGGGCTGAATTCCACTTTTGCATCTCTACCCCAAGCTGTCTCTGGAGAAAAGCGATAAAAAATATAAAGATAATTCTGTCTTTATTTGGCAAAAAAGAAGTCATTCAGAAGTTAGGCTAAATAACGGTGTGTTTGCATCAGAAAGGATAGGATCACTCAGTTAAATGAAGGTGTGCCCATCTGAGCTCATCATCTATCCTGTATAATCAGTGGAGAGAAACAGACATTTCTCCCCTTTGTCTTAGACTGAGGTAGGTATATGAAACAGGTCAGATTAGCTGTGTCCTAGAAGTGTGTATAAAGGGACTACCTCTGACATATGTATATACACTGCAGGCACTGAGATACTAGGTAGGATGAATCCCATCCCGAGCAACACCCTGCAGTGAAAACAGGTTGATTTCTTGGCATTACCTCCAGGAATGACCCAGCAGGCACCCTGTTCTCTCACTGTGCTTGTGAAAATATCACTGACAAAATGTTAACGCTAGATTATCCTCTGTCTTTCAGTTGCTACCAGCACAAGTGAACACAGTTTACATTCAAACTGGATCCTTCGTGCTCCCCGAAGATACTCACAAGATACTGCCCAAACAGCAAAGGCTGCAAACCAATCTCAAAGAAACAGTCAGCGGAGGACAACTGGCTCTAGGAAGAGATTGGAAAGACATCCCATGTACTTGCCCAAAGCTGTAGAAGGGGCATATAGCACTTTAAAATTTAAGCCCAAAACACATAAGAAAGAATATTGAAAGAATATTCCCTCTTCAGCTGAAGACAGGATGTATGAAATTGGGAATGTAAGACTTGCTTTTGGTTTGTTTTTTTTTTTTTATATCCGATCCATCTCTTACACTTTAGAAGTGATGTGTGAAGTCACGGAAGGTTCTTTGTGTGACGTATTTTAAGCCACGGCTATTCCAACATTGGACTCATATGAGGGTTTAATTCATCAAGTTCATTGTGCCTAACAATACTGCTTTGTCATTCAGCTTGAAGGGAATTCCAACTTGACAAGCTTTTTTCTAGTTCTGTTGTTTAAAAGTTTCTGTTATTTATTCAGAGATTGCCTGGTGCAGTATTTTTACTTCTGACTCCAGTACCGCAAAGCAATTCAGCAAACATGTTGGAGCTTTTGCACCAGTGTTTCCAACTTCAGAGGAGTGGAGCAGAATTTTCTCCTTTTTTTGAGCGTGTGAAAATTTGTATGTGCCATCATCAACTCTGAGATCTGTGATCTGAGATAGTACAGCAGCACTGAGGTACAAGCAGGCTGTGGTACAAGCAGAAAAAGCTTCAGTAAAGGAATCAGCGTCAGAAACTTGGAGGAATTGCTCCGCTGTGTTTTGAGATGAAAACAAGCTCTCTTGTGCTCTGCTTGCTATGGGGAATGGTTCTATTCTTTGATGCAACATCAAGGGATTCACTGCATGCAAAAATGTAGACAACTTTTTTCACATGGTTACACCACCTGCTAGTTTTCTTCTATTTTAACATACGGTTGCTGAATCTAGACATCCCAGTGTATGGTAAAAAAGTTTAATGTCTTAAAGAAGAACACTTTGTGAATAAATTGAAGCAAAGGTTGTTCTCAAGGGCAGAACACAATTTGCAGAGAAATCCACAGTATCACCTTTAGATAATACCCAATATTGGGAATTCTGCTACTTTGTCATTAAAGACTACATATTAGGAAGAATGCAGTCAAGAAGTGTTCCTCTTCATGGTCTTTCATTTTAGAGGTGATGTGTCTTCCATGTGATACTTGGAATTGTCTGAGCCGCATCCCTCAGCTCATGCTTCGTCTTAAGAATTTGCTAAGATGTTTGTGATCAAGCCTTTGCTACTCTAATTTTCTTCATCTGGTGTTTAATTGATGGTTCAGTGTGACAGATGGATCATGGCAGCACTGCTGTGACGAGCCGGTGATTCACTGGTGATTTCTTGTTTCTATGTTCAGTAGTTTTTTTGTCCACAGGCTTGGATAAATTTTCTAAGGCATTGCCATGAATATAACCCATATGATATATCAAAACCTCCATAAATCTTGTGCCCACCACACAGAACATTTGGCAGGCAGTGATTCTTGCTGATTTGTGTTCCTAGGCTGGGACCGAGTTATTCAAACAGCATTTCTGCCATGAGGTGGAAGTACCTCTCTTAGATCTCGCTGATCTAGACACTTCCTATCATGAGGTAGGAGAGTGCCAAAACCCCATATGTTCCTCCGTTCAGAGCTGGCATCTTCAGTTTGCTTAAAGCATTTTGTTTCTTTTTCTAGTGGTGTTCATGAAGAGCGGGATGGCGGGTGAGGAGTTGTTTCTGTAGCACTTTAATTTTGGGGGTGCTTTTGCTGTTCTTTGTCTAGCCTGTATCCTCTTGAAACCAACATCATTGACATGTATTCACGAGGAATTTAAATTAAGGTGTAGCTTTTGTTACCCTGATGTTGGTGTTTCTCACCACTAGTCTGTATTCTCTGCACAGCGTTGCTGCCTTTGTACCTCCCCAGTCCTGTCCTGACTGCCCTGAACTGAACATCGTAACTGTCTGTAAAACCATTCTGCCTTTGACATGTGATCATTAAAGGCCACTTGGCCAGGTCGGATAGCCAGAGCACAGGCATGCTCCGAACACACCCCTCATTCCTGGCATGCCTCAAGGCTACAGTTCTGTGTGTGTGTGAAATAAGGGGGTCACTGCTCAAAACCGTGCATTTTTGGCAACTGTGTCACCCCGAAACCCCTCTCCAAGCAGAGTTTCATGCTGAAGTTGCCAAGGAATGTTGCTACTGAGTGTGCGGTCGCCTTTTTGCTAGTAGAGCCTGCAACATGGATGGATGCTGACAGAATACCTCACCCTCTTTTTGAGTTACTTTAACAGAATTAATCATGTGCATAATTAAAAAACTGATGAAAGAGGAAAAGGATTCCAATGATGTTCTGCCCTGGGCTGTGCTTCATTTTCATAGTGCCAAGGTTTTGCTCATTGGAGTAGCTGAACTTTTTGCTGTTGCTTTAAGGAAACACTGTGATGTGCAGAACCAGGCTGCTTCAGCATGTTTGACCTTCCCTGCGACTTCTTGTCTGTCCTTATAAAACAGGTGTCTCTGGTCATCTAGCTGTCACAGAGGTAAGAGTCCCCCTGCTGTCCAGCACACGAACTCCAGCATGAAATATGTTGCTTTTATGAGTAAGAGACAGAGGCGGGAAATAAGATTTGTAATCTTGATCTGGATTCTGTGATTGTTTTGTTTTTTCCTTTTCTTAGAGCTGTTTTCAAGCCTATTATCATCTTAGGAAATTTTAATTAAGCGAGTAAAATAAAACAGTTTCTCTCTGAGAACATTTTCTACCTTCTGTCCCATAAATGCAGAAGACTTCTTTCTCCCTCTGATATACTAGCACTTGTATGATCCTCACTGGACAGGGCTCAGCTCCAGTGTAACTATGGAGAGTAGCCCTATCATCATAGGGCACTTTCTGAGAAGGTGGGACCTAAGGGTTCAACCCCAGTGACTGCTTCATGTGCTAGAACGTGGCAGTTGAATGAAAAGGGAGTGAGAGAGAGAAAAGGGAAAAATTTTCATCCCCTGGGGTAGCTGCCTCCTCAGAGAAGGGTTCAAGCTGGATGGCAGCACCCTCTATATTGCCCTGAGACAGAATGATGCCCCTGCCTAGCACTGACTGGCTCTAGGCAGCTTTCCACACAGTTTTCATGAGCAGTTGGTTGCCCTGCAAAGGTGTTCCTCGACTGACCTGAATTGTTCCCCCAAGGGCTTTGGAGACAGAGCTCTCTGCATGAACACTAGAGGAACTATACCTGCCTTGGATAGGCCCTCTAAATGACCCTGCTGTACCATGCAGTTATTTTCAGGCATTGCAATGTTGAAATTAAGCACCTACTACAGGTGCTCTAACAATGCAAATCATTCAGAAGAATTATTCATGAACAGCAGAGCTCTGTATGACCTAGATCCCTTGCAGGGTTTACTAGTGAGCTCTTTCAGACATGCCCTCAGGCCTTGATATTGAAGTACATCAGCTAGGAACCCTATCAATCAAGGCCACTGTGTGCAGGCATTCCCCATAGCGCTGATCCCCAAAAGCTCTTTCCCAGCGCGCACTGGAGTAATAGATCTTCAGGAGACCATCTTTTACTCTGTTGTTTCAGGTTCAGATCAGCTGAAGTACTGGGGTATTTCAGATTCCTCTAGCTAGGGTCATTGCTTAGTACTAGCTCTGATGAGGCTCTGGCTATGAATTTCTATGATGCTACATCCACAGCTGCCTGTGAGAAACTAAAGACACTGTGTACAAGAATCTAGTAACTGAAGAGAGATGAAATCTGTTGAAGAATTCATGTCCTGGGGTATCCAAATTCATTTTGTCCTTTTGTATTGAGCAACTTCGTGTAATCATGATGCACATAAGTGAGCTGGAATTGTAAGTGTCTGTGGCAGAAACAGAAGAAATATAGGCAGCTAATGGAAAGTTGGCAGCCGGACAAGAGGTGCTCTCTGGTTTGAATCTTTCAGTGCTGTGAGGTGACAGTGAAGGCAGAAGGTGTCAGCACCACATTAACTAATGCAGGAAGTCCTCCAAGGTAATTCATTGCAGAGATACATAGTTATCTGTTGCTCCAGAGTGAATGGGGTGTATAAAATCCACTAGGTTAGTACCTAGTGGATGTCTTCAAAATCTTCACAGCTGTAGGGCCAGTCTGTGGTTCTGCTTGGGCAAATTCAGGAGACTTCCTCTTACGTTTTCGTGGTGGAGCAGGTCCACAAGGAGAATAAAGAAGCATGAAGATGGCCAGTCACAGCAGGCTGTGTTTAGGAGAGGTTTGCCACATTTTGTGCCTGTAGCTCTGAGTTATGCCTATGGTAAAGTGAAACAAAGTTGCATCAAGTCAATGGAATGTCTCTTGATCCTGAGTTTAATGGCTAGAAAAACATATCCTGAAAGAATTTTGAGGGCAAATCAGAATATATGAGCCCAGCTGTTTCAGACTTGGCTGAGAAGAGGACAGAATCTTTTACTTGATTAGCATGAGAACACAGTGAAAAGTTTTCTACTTGTCATAGGCTTGTCATATTAAAAAATTATCCATCTTTTTAAAAGCAAGGCCAGGCATCATCACTTGAGTGGCTCAGTGATTGATTATGATGCCCTGACCTCTGTCAGAAGATGAGGTGACCTATCAGAGGAAATATAAAAATACTTTGTGGAATTAAAAGTTATGTATTCCACCCTTTTGTTAAAGAGAGACTGAGAAGGGAGCAAGACCTGGCTGAGAATCCTTATGGCCAGTGCTAGGGAGGCACTTGGAAGTGCCACCGAAGAGAAACGTGTGATCAAGCAAAAAAAAAAAAAAAACTTCCACGAGTATGTGCTGGGGACTGCCACTTAGAGCAACAGCTCTTGAAGGAGATTTCTAGAAAGGCAGCTAAAACTGTCCCTTGGCCACACGGTGGCAGTTCATTCCTAGCTATTCTGCAGCCCTCCTATTTCTCTGACGAGCAAGAGAACTGGGAATGAAAGGGAAATGTTTTGTCCTGCTTCAACAACAGACGGTCCAGAGCGTGTATCCGTTATTCACTTCTAGGCTTCTTAATTCACGAGCATTTGTTTGGCAGTTTTCAATTAACATTAGCTCTTTAAATTAGTTTATTCTTCCAGGGAGATTATTTCCCTAGGAAATAAATAACCCTGACATCATAGGAGACACTGAGACTTCAGTAAATCATGTCTGAGATGCTTACCACTTACCTCTGACTGCTTCTGGAAACAAATGGACAAAGTAATATTGTTCCTAGAAACAATCCACTCTTAGGCACAGATTAAAAACTATAATCAGAGGGTTTGAAGATTCAGAAGTTCAATCCTGAGAAAAGCCTGAGCTAGCTGTTTCTGACCTGATTCTGAAGTTTATTCCAAAGTCCAGGAAAATCAATATGTGAGGTTCCTAGCTTCCTGGGGCCTGTAATGCTGTTATTCCAAAATTTGCTAATCCAAGTAGTTCAGGTAAAGCTAACCTGCTCCTGCATCAGCTGCTGCTATGTCTGTCAGGAGTATGTTTATATTTAGTGCATGCACAATAAATACTAAATTACAGGGGAAAAAAATTAAAAAGAATATGTCTTTGCACTAGTTATTGCTACATGTTGACAAAGGGAGACCATTAATTCACATGGCTCTGTGGTCCCAAAGTATTCAGTTTTAATGATGTTCCCTTCATTAATAAGGCCCAGGTATAACATCTGTGCTGGAACTGCTCACATGCAGGCTTTTAGTCTGGGCTTGCTTGTGGTTTGATGTATTATGATGCTGCGTCCTTTTTAACCAATGGACGTAATAATACTGTTGTCTCCAGGTAATTGTATGGGAGAAGGGGATAGATCAACAATAAAATATTCTGCGCTGTTCCTAAGTTAGAGCTGGCTTTAGTATCGCTACACTGTAGAGAACTGAATTCATCACATTCTTACGCTTCAATAGCTTCGCTTTTTGGTTTCCAATAAGCAGAATTAATTTTTGCCCCCCTCACCTCAATGGTATGGGTCTTTGCTGTGCCAGGAAAGTGAGCAGCTCAGTGGAAGTCAGTGTGTGCAGAGCTGACCTGTAATTACAGCTGAATAAACTCAAGTGAGTATACTCGGGGCCAGATCTGCAGTTGCCCTTAGTGGGATTTTCAAAAGGCACGTAACTAGTGTCAGGGGGAGTTAACTGACAATTGCACTGGTGCCTGACTACTTTCGGAAAATCTGATCTGGAGCCAAGCTTGAGCAGACACAGCTCCACTTCTAGGAATTAAATTAGACTCAAAAGGAGTTCAGAATTAGCCCAGTCTGTCTGCATCTAAGCCCACTAACTTTAAGCCCTTGGGTGGCATAATTCTGAAAGAATTGTCCCACACCTTTGTCAGATTTCCACAGCCCTCGCTGCTCTCTTCCTGCAAGGCTGTTGGTTGTTACTGATGCTCCCACACAACTTGGGCCCTAAGGATTTGTTGATAAAGTTCTTGGAAGTGCAATTACTCAAAAAACCAGAATTTTTGTGAATGCTGTGTGAATATGAGAAATGCTGCTGCTCTTATATTCACACAAGTATGTCCAAGGGCTCTTGCAAAAGTACATCTCTGCCAGGGGATACTTACACATGACAACATGGCATTTTCTGCAGACAAGGTGTTATGGCAACATGCCACCACACTTCTCGTTCTTTAGGAGAAGATTTCATACTTGTTCTATTCTGAAGTGGGATATGAAAGATCAGAGTCTGGTCTCCTTCACTATGGCAGACCTGGAGCTCATTTTTTTACTTTAGGGGGCTGAAGGGAAACAGAAGATGGAAAGAAATTAAATAACCTAGAAGAGATCTCAGGATGAGTGCAAGTATTGCCTTTTTAAACACAATATTTGGCCTTTCTACTTCTCATGTGGTATGATGCCTTACAGTGGTCAGCAGGACTTACCAGGTGCCACTGGTATGCAGCTCGTGGAGAGTACCTGGTCAGCTGAGAGGCTGGGCAGGCAGTGGACTGGACTTGGCTGGCTAGACATACCTTGAGACACATACAGATGGACTGCATCTGAGCCAGCTTACCAGCAGCACTCAAGGAAGTGAGCAGCCTACATCCAGTATCTATAGATTTCAAAACTGAGGATGCTCTAACAACCACCACCCACCCCCAGCATCTCCTGGGGTACTGAGCAACTTCATGTTTTCACCCTGAAACACTCAGTTCAGACTCAGCCCAGCAAAAACACTTTTCTTTCCTTTTTTTTTTTCCCCTTCAGAGGAGTATGCCCTGCTTCCCTGGGAAAGGATATGTAGAAGGGCAAACACCGGGATTTGTATTTCTCTGTGGATCTCTCAGTCCTGTGTAGACATTCAAAACTCACGTACTATAAAAAAAGAAATGAAGAGGAAAAGAAACTCACAGTTGGTGTGCCAGAACAGCATCAAGCAGCAGCAACTGGGTTGCTGCAAAGAGTCGAGAGCACCTGCCTTGCAGAAGCTGCAAGCAGACAGCCAAACCATGGTAAGCTTCTTTCAGTATGTCTGTTTAATATGTGGTGAGAAAACACTTTAAAATAATTCAATAGCAAGCTTTGTAAGTCAAATTAAAATTCTTATGCTGTGTGCTTTTCCCAAACAAACCCATTGCCTTTCACTCAAATCTGATGAGATCCATTAATTCCCCCCCTCCCTTTATTCTGTCAATAATTTAGCCATATTGGTTCTAAAAGAATTCAAATTACCTAGAGATTATTTTCTTGTAACTGTCTTTAATTACACTCTTGCTTTAAAATTTACTGTGTTTTCTTTGTGGAAACTTGAATTACTGATAAGAATAATTTAGGACTGGGGGTCAGAATGAGCAGAGCTATTAAAAAAACAAATGTACACAAAAGTGAGGGCATTTTTGTTTCCTTTAGAGGCTTGCCATTACATTTTAACTAGTGTTTCAAGAGCTCTGTTCTTCCCCTTTTATTCCATGAGGTATAATATGTAAATATTTTCCCTTCCTTTAGCACGGATTTATCAATTCCTGTCAGAAATCTCTTATTATAGAGAACTTTGGTAAGGAGACCTGGGAAAAACCTCAAGTATTTTATCCTTCAGAAGAGAAGTACTCGTCCTGGATGGGGACTCTTGTAATGGGGCCAAAGGGGGTTAAAATCTGATTACGTGGTGAAGAGAAATATCAATAGAATTGGGGCCCCCACAGCTCTGCACTTCACAATTGTAATTAATTCTGAGCAGCCTGTGCCAAAATTCGGTGTTGAGTCATATCCCCATAGAAGTTGAGCAGTTTGTGCTCAGTGTAAATCAGGAAACAACTCAGAAGAGGCAAAGACATCCCACATCAGCAGTGACAGATGCATTTGTCCATGAGATTAATAATGCCTTCACCTACTGCCAGGTTCACCTTTCCCTTCTGAGATTTCATGTGTTGTATATCACGAAGCAGACTTGTTCATTTGGATAACGTGTTAGAAGGCAGCTAATGGCTGACAGAGACCCACTTGGCTCACTGGTGACCCTCCACCCCTCTCTTGGGTGGAGGAAAGCTGTGATCCAAGGCCACACTTAATGCCAGTGATCCTGTTGGGGGAGGTGGCCTTGGCTGGAAGGGTTTCCTGAGCCAGCGAAGGGGCCTCTGTGCAAATAACCCTGCGCTGTGGCGTGGGCTGAGAAAAACTGCATCAGGGGAAACTTGTGCAACTCGCCTCTTCTCGGCCCTGTTTCATTGACAGGAAGGATGATTTCATTAACAGACCACAGAAAGTACATTTATAGCTCAAAACCCCCTCACAAAGCTCACAGCATGTTATTAACCGAACCCATTCCTTTTTGGGCATGCTCTTGTTCAGCAGAAATGTTAAATAACACGTCCATGGCAATGGACATAGTAGAAATGCCAATACTTATGGAAACATGAGTAGTGAACTTTCTCACTAGTAATTTTTGAAACCACTGCTTCAGTGGCTGCTAGGTGGTTTACACGGCACACAGCTCTGGTTTTCAGGAAAGAATTTCCACCTCAATCTTCATTGCTTGCCTTAATTATTAATATGAAGACTAAACACAGACAGATGGCAAAATAAACTCTGTTAGGTTGGTGTGAATCTGAAGTTCCTTCCACCAGCATAACTGGGAGCAGATATTGAGCCAAAACGTATAGAAAACTCTTGATGTGAGTCTGAGATGTCACAGTTTGCACCAAAAAGATCCAAGAGTCAAGTTCTTGGCCTTTGGGTTCTGTATATCAAACCGGAGTGGATGGTGACATTTGTAGAGATTTTCTGGCTCTCTTCAGCATGCACACACATGCTTAGGTTGGGCCTCACACTCATTTTTGTCTGGATCTGGCAGCTTGCTTTCTGTGCTGAGCTGATAGTAGTTTTGTCTTTCAGATGTTTACTTGTGTTGTGCCTGCAAGCTCGCCAGAAACACTCAGGCTGTTCTGCCTGTGGTCTGGTTTTCTGCTCTCAGCCTCTGAAATGGGTGTGTGCACTGTGTGTTTTACTCCTCCTTTCCCCCCTCCCTCACCCCCCC
>NW_010433052.1:14787-20101 GCF_000710305.1 Buceros rhinoceros silvestris
CCCCCCCAACTATTTCTCCAGTAGTGCCTTATTGCTTTAAGTATAAGCCGTGCCTTGGCTTCCTGTGCAGTCAACAGCAGCTGACAGCCATTCATGCAGGCTATTCATCTCGGAGGTAGGAGGGGTAGGATGAATCACCTCCTGAAAATACCTTTCTCTCACAGTCTATAAAAGGACTCTAGGCAATTAGCTCTGGCTACATGCATGACTTTTAGCAATCCAAAGGTAGGTGAAATGAATTGCAAATCTTTTCATTGCGACACATATGATATCTCAGAGCCATGTGCCATTCAGCCTGCCTGCTACCCAGCGCTGCTCAAATCCAGTGCTCTTTATCGTAAATGGAAAGGAGTCATATATACTTAAGCACACTGTGGGTAGTCTCTGACCCTTTCTCTTCAGTTTTATGCTGCTTTGATGAGGCTTACAGGTCCCCCAGAAAAGGATTGCAAATTAGATCAACCTCAGTTGATCCGCTGCCCTGGGAAGATACTAGAATTTATGCCATTAGTATCTCAGATCTAGCAAGCAATCATGACGGCACCTGACTCCATCGCTATGTAGATAAGACTGACATTTAATGTAGGGAAGATTATCAAGAGGTGAGCATTCAATCCTGAACGTTCCCTGTGTAGAGGGAAATACTGTTTATCATAACACAGTGGTAGAGGTCAAGATTTTTCAAAACTTCTAGTGATTTTAGATTAAAATACCTGATGATCAGGTCCTTTGAAGTATTTCAGAGTGGGTATCCCAAACCTCCTTATGCAAGCTTGGTGTTAACCACTCCTCTAAACTCTTGCCATCTTTCTTTTCTTTTCAGCCTTTCCCTGCTCCTACTGGGTCAGAGACTCTTTCTTATGCAGTTTCTTGTACCATCTGACACACTAGGACCAGAGTCTTGTCTGAGCCCTCTGGAAGTTGCTCAAGTGCAGAAGATGTGGAGGGACACAAGCTATACACATGCTTTGAGGAATTATTATGGCCTTCTGCCTAGTTTTCTTATCTAGAGCATCTATGGATCTCCTTTATCAACAGGGGAGAAGAGAGCTCTGCACTGAGTTGAAAATGCTTGGGATAAACAAACATAAAGAGATAAGCCTCTCTAAAAAGATAAGGCTAAAGGACTGCAATTTCTTTTCTCCCATGGCTTTTTTTTCCCTTCTTGCATTTCTGTTCGAGGAACCATACCTCCTGGAGAAAGCACGGAGGAACCTAAGAATGCCACCTCTGTTCTCCTCAGCCCACCACTCCAAAGATCTCTTGACAGGGATTGATGAAACTTCTTTATCGTTCCTTGGAAATTGCCTTTATAGAATCAGGAAGTTTGGAGAATGCTTGGCCCTGCTTTCTGGTTATCCTGTGTTCAGCCTATCACTGGCAGGATCATTCTGAGAGGGACGAAATTGGATGATTTTTCCTGTATGCTGCCTACAGTCATTATGCTCTGTGTTTTTAGAAACCAGGCAGGAGTCAAAACCACCTTTACAACCTATGCGTATGACAATGTTACTGATCGAGAAGCTTGTGTCATGCCAAGTAACGGCACTCTGCTACTTCTCTGTGGCTTAGAGAGCACTGACATCTGTCTCAAGTGCCTCCCGGCAGACCTTGCTGATGTCAGATTGTGGCAGACCTTGCTGTGATGTCAAGTTGTCAGATTGTGGCAGATCTGCCTGTAGCCTCTCTCTGAGGGCAAGAGAGAATAATTTCCCATCTCAGGACAAACCCTGTGAGGATTTGTCCTGTAGATGACAGGGTCTTTCACCTTGATTTGGTGAAAGGACATGCAAAGGGCATGTATATATATGCTACTTCTGCTCACCACCTTTGCATTAGTTTATGACCCAGGTCTTCCCCTGACAATTCCAGTTGGCTAGATCTAATCGGTCATCTTAACAGATAGGCTTCCCTGGGCATCAGCACATCTGTGCAAAACTAAGCAGTGACAAGTAGTCCCCATTCAGATCCAGAGTGTAGTGTTTGTAGTGTTTGAACTTAAGTTCACCTGTCTATATGTCAATGTCCACGCATAAGTTAGATGTCTGAGCTCTATGAAAGACAATGGGGGTCTGATCAAGGGACCAAAGAGAGTCTTCAGGTATTCAGCTGACCTGAATATATCTACCTCTGAGGAACTGAGTAACTCCACAGGCTCGGTTCACTCATTCATGAGCAGCTCAGCTCAGATGCCTTCAAGCTTGTCCTAGAAGTTGTTCCTACAGAGTGATGGAGGAATGGACCCCACTGCTCAAAGATAGCATAGCATTTGTGTGAAGAGACAGTGTCTTGTACTCTGAATTCATACTTGCAAAAGAACATCAGCCCTCTCTCTGTTTCTCCCTGTCATGTTTTTGTCTGAGATAGAAATAATTTTCATCCTAGTAGGTGCTGTTTTGGTTTCGTGCGAGAACAGTGTTGGTAACACACTGATGTTTTAGTTGTTGCTGAGCAGTGTTCATACTAAGCCAAGAGCTTCTCAGCTTGCCATACCATCCCACCATTCGGTACACTGGGGGGCACCAGCAGCTCACTGGTAACACACTGATGTTTTAGTTGTTGCTGAGCAGTGTTCGTACCAAGTCGAGGACTTTTCAGCTTCTCATGCCCTGCCAGTGAGAAGGTTGGAGGGGCACAAGAAGTTGGGAGGGGATACAGCCGGGACAGCTGGCTCAAACTGGCCAAAATAATATTCCGTACCATATGACATCATGGTCAGTATATAAATGGAGGGAAAGCTGGCCGGGTGCAGCTGCTCGGGAACTGGCTGGGCATAGGTTGATGAGTGGTGACCAACTGCACTGTGCACCACCTGTTTTGTATATTCTAATTCTATTATTATTATTACCATAATTATTATTTTCTTCCTTTTCTGTCCTATTAAACTATTAATCTCAGCCCATGAATTTTACTTTTTTTCTGATTCTCTCCCATATCCCTGTGGTGGGGAGGAGTGAGTGAGCAGCTGTGTGGTGCTTTGTTGCTGGCTGGGGTTAAACCGCCACAGTCCCTGTGGACAACCAAACCTCATGAGAAACAAGAAGCTTGCCCCAAACCAGCCTTGATTTTCATTAGTAATATCTCAAAATATAAATACAGAATCACAGAA
Organism: Buceros rhinoceros silvestris; assembly: GCF_000710305.1. Lineage (NCBI taxonomy): Eukaryota > Metazoa > Chordata > Aves > Bucerotiformes > Bucerotidae > Buceros > Buceros rhinoceros. The sequence continues at coordinate 17,897 of NW_010433052.1, forward strand.
TGGTTTAGGTTGAAAAAGACTTTTAAGATTATCAAGTTCAACTGTTAACCCAGCACTGTCAAGTCCAAAGGGCAGTTTGAGGTACAAACCTCCACAAAACAAAGAAAAGGAAATGCTTTTCTCCAAGTAGGTTAGTTTCTTTGCCTGATCTTTGTTCAGGATACATCCTTTAGGTCAAACAGGTAATATGCTGATTTCACCAACAGCTGATGTGTTCAAGATATATTTAGTGTCTGTAGGTCTTCGGAAATGCTATGAAGTTCTGCTCTGAAATGAGTGCACCTCTGGAAAGGAGGGCAGACAGAGCACTGCTTCTTCACTGCTATTTTGTCAGGAAAGGTCTTTGTCATGTCATGCCAGGTAAGACAGAAGTGCTACCTTGTGTACTGCACCTTGGCAAGCATGCCCTGACAGTCTTGCTTTGAGGAAAACTGTCAGTAGAAGACACCTTCTGAGGAAGTGTAGTCGCATGCAGGGCTTCATAACATGAAATACTTCGATTTTTAACTCCAGGTCCCTCCTACTCCTCCCTATATTCTTCTTCTCAAATGGCAGTGTGTTTCTACATGCCAGGCTTTGGATGAAATAGATGAGTAGCAGTTACATGAGCAGCACAGCTGGCACATCTGACTAGTAGGTAGGGTGGTAACACACGTCTTCAGCAGGCTGCGAATTGTATCCCCTTTACCAGGGCAATCAAAATTAGAAGAAGCCGTATGGCCAAAGTCTAAACCATACAGTCATACCCATGTGTCTAGAAATGCTCTGCATTAGATTCAACATGATTTGCATTATCTATGCTTAAAAGTGCCTGAGAGCTGAGATCTTGGTTGGTGTTTAAGACCTATCCACTTGCAAAGAGACAGCGCTTGTTGTTCATTTGAAGATCGAGATTTTATTTCTGTATGTGTGTATGTATTACTGTGAGCATCACATTGTTGTGGCCAGTGGGAATCATAATAGAAATCAATGGTTGCTACTCTTAGTCCTATGGTTTTAACTTGATCGTATCCAAATAGCTGTGGTTATGCAGCTGGTGCCTGTATGCAGTGACAGATACTCTATAAATACCATAAAAAAGACAATAATTGAGATAGCACTTAAAGGGTCAGATGAACATTGTATTTTTGGGTTTATAATTTTACATTGGTTGTGGGAGACACAACATACTTTCCCAGCTCTTATTAATATCATTATAACATTGCCCGCTGTTTCCACATCGGAAAGACACCCATTTTCCTGCACTTTCCACCCACCACCAGCACGAGAACACAGAAGCTTCACAGTTTGAACAATTTTTACTCTGGATGAAATTCTGAGCCAGATGTTGAATTCTATTCTTCTGGTGTAAATCTGGAATCATTATGCCTTGACTAAAATTCCTTGAGGTTTACAAAGTTGCGGGAATATAAACATTATTAAATCTGGTTATAACTGTCCCTTATATGGCATATTTTATATCCAACAACACTGTTGATGAGCTAGGTAACAGCAAAAATGCAGATTGAACCAGAGGGAGGAGAGAAAAGATGTTTAATCAATAAACTTTTAAAAATGGTAGGATTTGATGTAGAATAATTTACTTAAGCCATTAGGCCACATTATGAAACTATGACTGCTTTTAAATCAGGGAACCTAGAATTTGTTGCCAGAGTGCTTAAACAGTGAAGTGACAACGGAAATTTTTAATCAAGAATAGGAGCGCCAAAGGGGACAGAAGCGTGTACTATTCCTTGAGCTGCAGAAGTTTAACAGTCCAAAGAGGAAAACAAATGCAGAAAATGGATCCTTTCATAAAGATGAGGCACATTCAATGATTTACAGAAGGGAGGGAAATTGCTTACAATTTTCTCTGCCAGTTCGGAGGTTTTTTCCATCTACCAGAAATATTTTAGAGATTACAGCCTTGACGTTTAAAGAGGGAAGGAGATGGATGGGTTGGGTTGTCCTTTATCTTGCCATTCATACAGGGCAACTGTCTATAAGCTAAATCAAAGCAAGTGACTCTATTTTATACAGGTGTAAATGACTGAAGGGTACTTCTCAAGTGTGATTCAGCTGTCATATTTTACATGGCTATTTTCAGACGAGACCAATTGCACTGCAGAACTTCTTCTTACTGACTATAAAGGGAGCCTGGGGTGACCAGCTCGGATAATGGTAAAACATAACAAAGATGTGTAAGAGAGTATTTGAGAAAGAGTG
>NW_010433052.1:20202-25985 GCF_000710305.1 Buceros rhinoceros silvestris
TATGAACATGTAATGAAAGAATGCATCATCACTCTCTCACAGACTGAAGCAAAATGAATATTGCATGCACCACTGCCATCTCATGTTTAGTAAGTGCTTATCTTTCAGCCTTTGTGTTACCTGAGTTTATCATGACAAAACGGTCTACCAAGATGATTCATGCCTTACACAGGAGTATGAGCGCACTCACATACATTTTTCTTTATGCCGTTCCCTAGACAACACAATATGAAGCTTCTCAGGACATGAACTGTTCAACATTGTCTTGAAACTGAGAAAAGAAATCCTACCGGGATAACGTGCAAATTGTGTGAAACTAAGGCAAGGTGAAAGAACATCCTCTTTACCTCCTGCACGAGGATCAGAATGAGCTATAGGTCTCAGCAGTACACTTTCCCACTAGAGAGACAGCCTGCTGAATATAAATACTGTAGGCAGTGAGTCATCAAAGGTGATGTCATTGATTTATGCGAGGATTGCAGAGTTTGGATTTGGTGGAAGAGGATTTCTTGTCTAAATGCAGCCAGACCTTGATATACAGTGGGGTTATTTTCTTCTGACTGTAGCAGAGCTTTTGTGTAACTTTCATTTTTATGGTGTGTTCGGTTATCTGCTCAGGAAAAGTATGCGTTCTGGATCTCCTTTTGTTTCTTTCACTTATTTTGAGTACATTTTGTCCTGAAAAGAGGCTGGTTTTCCAGCAGTTATATAATTGCTCTGGTTGGTTGCTTATACAATTAGAGGCAGAAACAAGAATTGTTTTCAGATAGCTTTCCAGAGGAGTGTCTGAAGCGAAAAAAATGCAACACGTCTTTGATAGATAGTGTCAGATGGAACATGGGCTTTTAGAATAATGATGAAGAGGAAGAAACAGTTCATTCTTTGTCGGAATGATAACTCCTCAAATTTTAGATATGAACTGCTGATGGCTGCTTATGATTACCACTAGTGTTTATACACAGGATCATACAATCATAAAATGCTTTGAGTTGGAAGGAGCCTTCAAAGATCACCTAGTCCAATCCCATCCTGCAGTAAGCAGGGACATCTTCAACAAGATCAGGTTGCTCAGAGCCCCATCCAACCTGACCTGAAATATTTCCAGGGATGGGGCATCTACCACCTCTCTGGGCAACATGTGCCAGTGTTTCACCACCCTCATCATAAAAATTCTCTTCCTTCTATCTAGTATAAATTTCCCCTCTTTTAGTTCAAAACTGTTACCCCTTGGCCTGTTGCAACAAACCTTGCTATAAAGATTGTCCTCATCTTTCTTATAGGCCCCCTTTAAGTACTGAAAGGCCACAATAAGGTGTCCCCAGAGCCTTCTCTTCTCCAGGCTGAACAACCCCAACCGTCTGAGCCTGTCCTCATAGCAGAGGTGCTCCAGCCCTCTGATCATGTTTGGGTCCTGCTCTGGACCCACTTCAAAAGGTTCCTGTCCTTGTGCTGAGGACTCCAGAGCTGGCCACAGCACTCCATGTGAGGTCTCACCAGAGTGGAGTAGAGAGGCAGAATCATCTACTTCAACCTGCTGGCCACGCTACTTTTGATGCAGCCCAGGATACAGTTGGCTTTCTGGGCTGCAAGCGCACATTGTCAGCTCATGTCCAGCCTTTCATCCACCAGTAACCCCAAGTCCTTCTCCACAGGGCTGCTCTCTATCACATCTCCCTCTAGCCTGTATTGATACTGAAGATTGCGCTGACCCGGGAGGAGGACCGTGCATCTGGCCTTATTGAACCTCATGAGGTTCACACAGACCCTCTTCTTGAGCTTGACCAGGTCCCTCTTGATGGCATCCCATCTCTCAGGCATATCAACTACACCACTCAGCTTGGTGTCACTGCAACTTGGTGAGGGTGCACTCGATCCTACTGTCTATGTCATTGATGAAGGTATTCAACAGCACTGGTCCCAGTATGGACTCCTAAGGGACACCACTTGTCACTGATCTCCATCTGGACATCGAGCCACTTACTCCAGCTACAGGAGGTATTGCACTCGCAGGCTCTTATACTGCAGCGGGACTTCAACCACCCCATCATCTGCTGGAAAAGTAACACAGTGAGCTGTAGGCAATCCGAGAGATTCCCTTCTTATTATTCTCTGCGTCCTTTGCCAAGTTTAGCTACAGATGCGCTTCAGCTCCAGCCATACCTTGGCCTTCATGACCCCATCTCTACGCAACCAGGCAGTGTCCCTATACTCTTCCCAGGATGCCTCTCCCTGCTTCCACTGCCTGTGCAGTTCCTTCTTGCCCTTTACTTTGACCAGCAGGTCTCAGTTAAGCCATGCTGGTCTCTTCCCCTCCTTGCCTGATCTCTTACACCTGGGAATCAACAGCTCTTGCACTCTGTGGAAAGCATCCTGAAAGATCTGCCACCTCAGTTCTGCAACTTGACCTTGAAGGTCATTTCCCGGAGTGTCCTATTGGCTATCTCCTTGAACCGCTGGAATTCTGCCTTGAATCAACAGCTCTTGCACTCTGTGGAAAGCATCCTGAAAGATCTGCCACCTCAGTTCTGCAACTTGACCTTGAAGGTCATTTCCCGGAGTGTCCTATTGGCTATCTCCTTGAACCGCTGGAATTCTGCCTTCCTAAAATTCAGGGTCCTCACTCTACTCTTTGCCTGACCCATATCCCTCAGGACTGTGAACTCCACCAGTGCATGATCACTGCAGCCCGGGCTGCCTCCGATCTTGACATTACCAATGAGTTCACTTGCCTTGGTGATCATCAGGTCCAGTATCGCATCCCCTCTGCTGGGGCTGTCTATTACCTTGACTAAGAAGTTATCCTCGATGCATTCCAGGAGTCTCCTGGATTGCCTACAGCTCACTGTGTTACTTTTCCAGCAGATGATGGGGTGGTTGAAGTCCCGCTGCAGGATAAGAGTCTGCGAGTGCAATACCTCCTGTAGCTGGAGTAAGGCAGCTTCGTCAATAGACTCCCCTTGATCATGTGGCCTGTAGTAGACACCAATCACAAGGTGCCCTTTACTGCCTTGTGGTCTCTAATTCTTATCTATAAGCTTTCAGTCTGCTCATGGCTCGTGGCCTTCCTGACCTTGGAGATACCTCTGGTGTAGACGCGCCATTGTTCACATCCTCCACTGAGTGGCCCTCCACATCCAAAGCCTCGTACTTGTTGTACAGAGGCACCTGTTGCACAGAGGCAAGGAGGGAGTTCTCCTGCTATCCAGGGCCTGGACTTGCCTCTGTTCACTGTTTTCATTTAGGGTGCTGCCTTCAGCCTGGCAAGGGGAGGATACAGGTCCCCTTCAGGGCATGGACTTGCCTCTGTTCACTGTTTTCATTTAGGGTGCTGCCTTCAGCCTGGCAAGGGGAGGATACAGGTCCCCTTGAACTATTTTCGGGTATTTTCTGGTGTGTGCTCCCATACACAGACACACACACACACACATGTATATGTATATGTACATTGGCTAAAGACAAGATCTCAATTTCAAGGCTCGTGGATCTAGAACATGACAGGATTCATATACACTAGGTATTCATATACATTCACAGATGTACTGCAGTTCAGCATTTTCTTGGGACTCTGTTTGGCTTCTTTTTGAACTCTTCCTCTGGCAATTAGATAATAATTGCTCTTTGGTCAGCCACAGAATTTCAGCAGGCTGAGGCAGCCAAGTTACTGCCATTTCTACCAAGCCACATCAACTGCAATTATGGCTTTTCTGTGATCATGAGAATATTTGTAATGAAGAAAGCATCCTCTCACAAGTCACTGAGGTAGCCTCCAGCACTCTGCAAAGGAGTTTTGTATAGCAATAAAAAACTTGCCTGCATTATTATATGCAGGATCTTTTTCTGGCAGCATTTTCACAAAACTTCTTTTCTGGACTTACTACAGTCTCCATAAAACCATGTTGTGGGCAGAAATTTGGCACTGGATAGCAGTTTCAACACGATAACTGAGATTTTCTGGTGGCTTGCTTTTGCATTTACATTGGAAAACTTAAATTAATTTGATCATTTGTAGTTTGCACATGGGAGTACCTGTTTTCAGGCAGGCAGATTTCATCTTCCTTGTGACACTGTATGGGTCTCCCTTAGCACCACACAAACCTGTTGCTTTTACTTTGGTAAGGTTGCAGTCACCAAGAATAAGACAATACAGGTACACATCGACACAAGAACTGAAAAAAATAACTTTCAGCCTGCTTCATAGAAATATTTCAAATACTGCATTAGCTTGTGTGTCTTTCCTTACCAGATTGAAATAGCCAACCACATTTTCAATTCATTCTTTTGATGCAAGGTGTAACGAGATCATTTCTGGAGACAAAGTAAAATGAATGTTGACTGATGTAGTCCAGATTTCCTTAAAAATCTGAAAGCAAAACCGTTTTCTATTTTCCTGCAAAAATGACCTCATGGAAAAGTTTGACAAGTTTCTACAAATTGGTTTTATTAAGATTTTTTTTTTTGGTAGGAAATAATTTTTTTTTTTTTTAATAAATTGACTGGTGCTTTGGGACCAGTTTATAAACTGGTTTATAAAGTTTATAAAGATAAAGAAGGTTTCTGAAGATAGAAAGAGCAGAAAAGCATCCAACACCTTCAGCAAGACTTTTCTTTTGTTTCAGCACCATTTATGCCCCTCAAAATCTTCGCCTTGGTCTTAGAGTCTCTATTTTGTCTTGCAATGTTCTTTTACAGAGAATATGTAACTTATTTTTGATCCTGTTAATCCAGAGAAGCTTTGGGCTGAAGAGAGAAGATTCTGCTGTGCATTTCTTTCCCGCACTGTGTTTGATGAAGCAGTAAGGCAGTATACGTGAGTGGAACACAGAACTAAACCTTTATTTCAGAGAAATAAGCCTACAGTGTGGCTTCCTACCTGGCACAAATTGCCCCACCCTGCTGCGAAATTTAGGCATTAGTGTGTCAGAGAGATACACTGACTTTTTCCCCCCCAGACTCATTCTTACCCAATGTTGGAAATCAAGGAACATGACATTATTGACTGGATGCTTCTGTTAATATACCCAAGAAATGAAAACCAGCTTACTCAGCATTCCCAAAGTGCAATGTGCTTCAGGACTGGGAGACTGGGGTTTTGTGTTCTTCATCATTTGTGTTTCCCAAGAGAAGGGCTGAGACCGAAGAAGTCTGGGATCTGTAGAGTCACGAATCTGTCAGAAATTGAAGCACAGAAGTTCAGAGTTTGGTCAGCCAAGGACCCCTCTACAGTCAGCGCGGGAAGGAAGATCTCCAGAACATCCTCTTCAGATGTTCTGAGTTCAGAACACACATTGGGCTCTTAAAGTGGCTGTCTTTATCCCTTGATTGCAGAGGGATCTTAAAGTGACTGTGCCCTTATATTAAGTTTAATAATGTCCCTACATTAAGTGGCTGAATCTGATGTCAATGGTGCTGATAGAAACATCAGTCCCCTAAAATCTTTCCTCAAGATAGTAATAGCAGCAAGCCCTTCTCCCAAACTGGGGGTTGAGAAATACTGTTGCACATCACCCAGCATGTCTTTTTTTTTTTCCCCTCTCTCACCATACTGTCAGTCTTTCCTTGTCTCCCCCATTCACACACACCTGCAGACACACATTGTGGCATTACCCTACAGTTCCTTTGAAAGAGGGTTTTAAAAATCTTTACTCGTAACTCTCCTTTCTTTCTTCAGCTGAGGCTCAATCAAGCAGATAAAATATTCAGAAGTTCGCATTAGGAATATGGAATCCAGGGATGTGTTTAGGTAAATTTATCCATCTACCAGTTACCTTTTCCGTTTTCAGCAG
>NW_010433052.1:26077-29125 GCF_000710305.1 Buceros rhinoceros silvestris
GAGGAAATATATCATCAACTGTTGTTCTCAAAGCAAAAGGAGAAAAGTCATCTAAATCATGGAGAAATCAGTCCATGATGAAGCTCTGAAGTATCTTCTTACTTTTCTCTTTGTGGTATGAAAGCAGAGAGAGAAAAAGATAAAAAACCCCAACAAAATGAAAAAAAAAAACCCAAACCCAAACACCAGCCCCTCCCCTTCCCAACCCCCAAAATTATACAAGTTAAGATTTCATGGATATGCGTTTTGTAGAAGAAGTGTGATACGCAATATCAGCTCTTTGGGAGATTTTCTTCCTGTTGGCACACTCCGTTCCCAAGCACCCAAGATCCTAAATGTCGTTTTCTGCTATGATCAGATTCTCTTTCATTGTCGTAACTGCTCCCAGTGAGAGCTTTAGTGCTGACTTCAGTGGGAACAAAGATGGATTGCCGATGAACGCATACAAAAATCTTTTCATTAATGCATCATTACAATGATGTTAGCTCAGCCCTTGTTCCTAACAGTTTCTTTTGAAACATCTTGTCCATTTCTCCTTGAAGATGATAGATGTTTCTTAAAATGTCTGGAAAACTTTCCGAGTGTTTTTGATTCTGCTCCATGAAAAAAGTCCTGCATTTTTTGTGTCATAGGGCAGGGGCTGGAGGTGACAGATTGCAGCAAGAGTGGGATATTTTTTCTAGCAAGCCTTTTGGGTGTACTGAGCTCTTCCTCGATGGCTAGTTATGGTCTTCTATTCCGTGGCCAGATGCAACAGCCAAATGCACAGGGGAGCTGATTGTCTACATCTAGGGCATGGAAAAAAGGAGAGAGCATACTGTTGCCAATAAATGAGGTGTAGCTCTCTCTGTGGGGGATTGTGATGAGAAGAAGGCATGGCTGTACCTCAGTCTATGCAGGAGGCTTTACTCAGTTGTTTATACTAGCCTATTATTGCAGCTTTCCTTCCCAAGTGTCTCGGTGTGTTTGGACAAGTACTACTAGATATGTCTAAAAAATATTAAACGTTACTAGATTGTGTTGTTTCTATTGCAGACTAATCCATGGGTTGGGAAGGTGCAAAGGAGAAAAATACGTGCATTGGTAGTGTCATTGGCCCATGCTTTTATTTAAAGGATGGACGATCTAGGTGGAGTCTGTGCAATTCATGATATATTTGTGCTTCTCCAAGGCCTGCTTGGTCAAGCTTGGCATAACTAGAGGAGCTGAAGATGCAGCTCCTGGATGTTGCACCTTATGGTGTGACAAGGAACCTTATGCTAATGAACCAGTGGCACCTGGCAGAGACAGAGCTTTCCAAACATCTGGAGAGGAAAAGGAAAGCGGTCGTGATCTTTTCCAAGAATTTGGAAGCAGAAAAGACAGAGAACTTGCTGTATGCCATGCTGCCAAAACACATTAGCTTAAGGACAATTAAGGAATCATCTTAAAGAATAGAAAATGATAGAGGCAGGTATTGCAGGTACCTTTCTTTTCCTCTGCTTATGGTTGTCCTAGTACGTTTGGTCTTAAACTTTGCAGCTCCCTTTGTAACAGTGTATATGCCAGAGCAGTCCCAAGGTATCCTTTTTTTCTATGTATGTGATGAATTACAACACCCAGAGCGTACAAGCATCATCAGGGACCCTTACAGCTATGATGATAGGAAACAGATGGCTGTACGTGAGGAACTGGCCTTGCCTGGGAACTCCAGCTATGAGAGTTGCATCGTAAATTCATGCCTAAGTACCACTAATATGAAGCTTTTTAGAAGAGAACTCTATTATGGAGAAGCAGTTTGCAGCAGGAAAGGAGGGCATTTATGGCATGTGCATTGCTTGGTCTTCAGTCTGGAATATACCAGCTCAGCAAAGGTCCATCCAACATGTGCTAAGCAAGCACTTTTCAGCCACTCCAGCCAGAGTTGTCTGACTGCTTCTCACTTTGCACACATGATTTGTTGCTCACTTCACATGTCTTCATTTGCATTAGAATTCTGAGCTTCAAAGTGGCTTCTGAGTGGCTGCACAAAATGGTGGCTGTGAATTTGGAGTTAATTCTGCAAATTTATGTGTCTAATTCTTCTCTGAAAACAGGCATTCAAAGATACTATCTCATTAGAGCTAAACTGGGAGGCACAAGACTCCTGCTAAATTTCTGGGAGCAGATCTGTATCCTCACCCTTCTCAACTCCATATTGCACCATCTCCCTTTGTCTCCCTGCCCCACCGCAGCTCACTGCTTTCTGTAGGCAGGAATAAACATTCAGTGGGAAAGGAGCTGAGGTATCTTGTTCACAGGTCCCCAGCTCGTCAGTCCATGACTCCTCAGCATATCTCCACAATACAGCATGTAAGTTTTCTTCAGTCCCATCCTGCTGTTTAGCATGACGTCTGCTCTGTGGCTCTGGGCACTTGCACTCCTTCAGAAAAACCCTGTCTGTAAACAGATGCAAAATAGAAATGACTCAAATTCTGTCCAATGTGGTTGAGGATATTAGAATATTCAGTCTGGGATATCGAAAGAAACTTTGAAGTGAGGTGTTCACACCACAGGTCAGTGTAATTCCACCACCAAATGAGGAAAGATGGGAATCTTTCCTATGCTTACAGGGAGCTTTCTTTCAGCTATTAAACCAAGTAATAGAATTTTGGCAAGTTTCAGTAATCAGTTGTCAAAGTCTATCACTGGCTTAGTCAAATAAGAATTGAAGTCTTTATGAAGAAAAGTACATCTAAGAGCTGACTTCTTCCTCAGGAGAATTTGATTCCTTCACAGTGCTCTTCAGTGATGTGACCTTCACAAATATCTGCTCTGCCTGTGAGTCCATCCAAACAGTGAGCATGCTGAATTCAATGTATTCCGTGTTTAATTAGGCAATGTCTACAGAGTTTAAAAAGTAGGTGTTTCTATTACTGTTTCCTTTGATGGTTTGGTTTGTTTCGGTTTAGTGGGGTTTGTTTGTTTGTTTGGTTGATTTTATTTTTATGATCAATAAACTGGCCTAAAATTTGGGATGGACAGAGTTCCTCCAGAACCTCAAACATCAGTTCATATATAGTGACACTC
>NW_010433052.1:29256-38233 GCF_000710305.1 Buceros rhinoceros silvestris
TTCTCTCTTTTCAATGCTTTGAGATAAGAATTTAGAGATCTTTTCAATTTCACTTTCACTTGTCCAAGTAAAAAAACCCCAAACTAAAGATTTGTCACTGGGAAAGCTTTGAAATTGTAAAAATAAAATTGCTTAGCCATTTTAAGGGTCACTATTTATCCCTTCAGCTGTCAAACATCCATGCCTTCAGTGGAAACAAAAGCATTTAGCACCTCGCAAGACTGGGCCATTATCTGAGTCCCTCTCACATCTGCAGGAGCTTCTCCATTTAATTCAGTGAGTCACAGAGACTGGGCATTTTATGACTGTGGAGTTTCCTGCTGTCAGGAGATGAGTAGGAGGTGAAACAATAGGAGCCACCTCCTGGTGGTTGGAAGCATTACAGTCCCCATCACTAGCCACATCACTTAGAGTAGCCAATCTTGCACTTGGTAGGGAAGTTGCTTCCCAAGAAATCATGAACCCCATGGTTGAGGAGCCCATTCGGGTAGAGATGACTGAATCCTTACTTTGAAGTAGATGTCGTATATCAGTAGATATTTAAGCTAGACCTCAAGTTCCAATGAAGGTCAACAAACTTGCACTTCAGTGCAAGTTACTCATGTTAATATTCTTATTAAGTGCTACGCTGAATTCAGGCTGTGGGGTGTTAATTTTGCAGCAGGAAGATCTTCGCAGACCATAATCCAGTGATACACTAAACCATGCATTTAACAGTAGCCTCTGATGATTCACTGACTCTAAATAACTGACAATTTAGAGAAGCAACTCACAAAAAAACTCTATTGGTGTTTGAGTTTAAGGATAACTAGAAAGTCATTTAGTTGCTCATAGACAAATACAAAGTAATTGACGTAATGATTTATTTTGCACTTGCTCCTTGCTTGTAAGAGCTACTTATACAAGGGCATGTGTTAAACTGCTTGTTGGAAATTTACAACTCTTTATTGGCCGTTTACAAAAGCATAACATTAATTGTATATACACAGAATGCTGACTTTAGCGTGCTGGGTAATAAGGAGGAGAGAATAGTCTGATGGAGAGGTGTCCAAAGAGATGCTTGCCATGGATACAATGAGGCTATAATCCCTTCTTATCTTCTGCCAATTACTGTCACCAGTGTGACAGTCCTAAGATAGGAAAGTAGCTAAGCTGCTACATATGACTATCCTCTTCTTCTCCTTACAAACAATGCACTCCTTGTCACCAGCCCAAGGCTATATCTTTGCTTCTGCAAGCAAGTGAACAGGTTCCTGTGGAGGAGTAAGCTGTTACTTAGTCTCTAAAATGGGAGGTGAGGAACAGTGTATTCAAGGTTGTGCATGGCACGGTTGTTCAATAAGGACCGCTAAATATACTAGGTAGTGACAATGAGAAGCTGATATCGTGTATCATACTTCCTTTTTCTTTCCTAGCAATTGATCAGAGTTGGGATCCCCTCTGGACCAGTGCTGGCTGGTGCTGGGGCTGTTGATGAGAAAATGGCAAAGTATCTCTTGTTTGAAAACACTGTCAACACAGCTTCATGGATGGAGAGTCACAGTCTTCCCAGGAGCATCCACCTCAGCTCAGCAGTCTTTAGGTAGGGAAAAAGAAGTGCCAAATTGAACAAACCAACCTCAGTATTTTCTTCCCCATCACTTCTGGCTAGGGCAGTCATACAAGAAGGGATGTTTTGATATTATCTACAACAGGCTACTTTGGAAATTTCTTTTGGGAGATGTCCCCAGGATCAGTCAGTTCAACATGTGAGTCAGTGGAAAAAGGTAGGTGCTTCAAGGAGGACAATCTAACATGTCTAAGACAGACATCAAGGGGAGGTGTGAACAGTGCCACCCACAGACACATACCTTGTGAACAGAATTATTTTCACATTACTTAATATTTCCATCCACCACCTAAAATCCAGGTGCTTAAATGGAGAATCAAGATTCTCCTAAACCTCACCTTATAAAAATCTTAGTACATGCTTTACTCACACACAAGAGTCAATTGTTGGCAGGCAGACCCAGAGCTCTCAGCAGTAGTGTGCTTCCCTTCCTGGACAGGTTTTCACGGGCTCAAGGCCTCTCAGAGCAACGGGGTGTACTGAGTGAAGTAATAACTTGGAAAGGGTATAACATCCACTGCCTTCCGTGTTTTGACTTTTTTGCTGGCAGGGTCTCCTTCTCTTTCTGTTTAGGCTTTTACCTGGAGAAAGTTGAGCTGCAGAGAAGCTAGAGAGTCCTTGGACACCTCAGTCATGTCCTCTCTAGTGCTGCTAAGGAAGGAGCTCTAAAAGTTCAGTGCATTACGACAGCGCTAAATGTGAGACAAGTAAGCTGGAACCAGGCTTTCTGTGGACATGCTGTAAAATGAGAGCACAGAATACAGGGGAGAAGAAAGCAATATATAGAGAGCATGCAGAGAAGTTGCCTGGGCACATAAACCTGAGTTTTTTACAGGTACCTATAGATTTTGTGGAATAATTGTGGCAAAGCCTTTGAAAACATGGGCTTAGGATTCACATTTACCCATATCTGCAGAAAAAAAAGAAACCTACTTCCTAGTAGTCCTGATTCTGGTTTCCTATTTTATACTCAGGGACATGTTGGCTCTGATTTATAGTTCGCACATTTTTATTGGTCATGCTCTTTCAGAATAATTCACAGCTAAAGCAATTTTTGGGGCATCCAAAAGAGCAATGGTTAAAAATAATATTTCCATGACCTGCAGTGATTTAGTATCTGGCACAATTCCTAACCGACCCCAAAGTCAGCAATAAATAACTTATAAGAACAGCTTTCTTACTGTGGCATTACTTCCTCCCCTAGTGAACAAATAGAGAGTCCTACTCTGCACCCCATACTCAGGCAAAATTTCTGTTGATGTCAGTGGGACTTTTGCCTTAGTAGTCTGAAATCTGCTCTGCAGCTGTCATAGTAGTGACACAGTGGATCAAATCTAGTCTGCTCTCCTCCTGTGTAAAACAGGTTCTCAGCTGACTATCTTACCTCCGAGTCGCTTTGGGCATCATTTCATATAGATTCACAGAATCACAGAATCATCTGGTTGGAAGACACCTTTAAGATCATCAAGTCCAATCGTTCATCCTGCACTGTCAGAGTCCCTAAACCATGTCCCTCAGCACCACATCCACACAGCTTTTAAACGCTTCCAGGGATGCGGACTCCACCACCTCCCAGGCAGCCTGTTCCAATGCTTCACAACCCTCTCTGTAAAGAAGTTCTTCCTGATCTCTAACCTAGATCTCCCCTGGCACAATTTAAGGCCATTGCTTCTCATCCTGTCTCTTGTCACATACAATGCAACCCAGAATGAGTCTGCATTTATGTGCAGGAAAAGCAATGCAGTTTGTGAGAAAAGCAAAGCAGTTTGTGAGATCAAGTCATTTACATGTTGTTGCGTAAAACAGAAAAAGTGCTTTTGTAATGCACTTTAAAATCTGAGCACCATAGAGGCTCTCTGAATTCCATTGTACATCTCCGACACATGCTCCCACGAGAACAAACAGAAATACTTATTAGAGTTATGAAATGCTGTTTGCTGTGCTCAACATGTAACACCTTCACGTATTTCACACCATCAATAACTAAAGTGCAGTAACAAACAACAAAGTAAGTGTGCAAGTGAAATCTGAAATGCCTAGGGCAGATCCCTTTCTGAGAAGAGTTTTCTGCTCAAAAAAAATTGCTGGCAACAAATAATTTTTATTAGCACTGCCGAGCTAATGGAGCTGTAGGAGAGAACTCTGGATTCCTTTCTGATTCATGCCTCACAGTGGAATTGTTAAGTTCCAGTTGCAGGGTTTTTTATTTCTGGTGATGATGCATGAGCCAGAAAAGAGCAGAGGCCGAATGGTTGCAGAGCTGGCATTCATGAAAAAGAATGGTAAAAAACTGAGCAAATCAGACCAGAACCACAAATATAGACCCTCACACTTGTTTTTTCTTGCAGGCTAATATTTCATATTTTCTTGTTTTGTATTATGTGTGAGATTTGGATTCTCTAAATGAAATGTGCCATTACAGAAGGCTTTGCTGAGCCCCACTTCTGCAACATGACATGCCTGGACAGAGTGCTGCCCCATGAACAGGGAGGGGTGCAGGAGAGCTCAGCGTAGTTTAGCTGTCTACCCGTGTGCTGTACATTATCAGCTAGTTTTTTGAAGGGTTTTCTGTTTGCATTCACTCATACAGCTATTCAGTATCTAGAGAATCCATCCTCCGTTCGGATTTTTGGTCTCCTTTTTCAAAGCAAATTAGCTTTTGATATCTTTTCTAGTCCAGGTAGATCCTTATCAGAAGTAGCAATCTGTGGTATATTGACTTCTTGGAGGATTTGGGCTGATACAATTAGGTGCTTTTATGTTGTGCTATATAAAAGGACATAGTATACAGGGAGCTGTTTACAGCCAGAACCAATTACAGCACAAACTCACCTAATACAATAAGCTACTGCCTTGGGTACCGCTGTTCTGGCCATCAAATGTATCCAGCACTAACGATGCTGCACTGTCATTTCAGTTTCTGATTTCTTGGTCCCCATGTTGCCATCGGCTTCCTTGTCTTAACTTCCACATTTTCTCTTGTGCAGAGCTCTGCCAAATCAAAACTTCAAAACAGATGAAAGAAAAGAAACTGAAGAGGAAGTGAAAGGGAAAAGGGCCATGTGCTTTCTGAGGAAGAATCTGCATGGAACTGAGGATGAAATCAAAGCCTCACTGCAGCCAAGCTGAGCAGAAAGACAAGTACAGGGGGCCTGCTAGCCTGATATAAAGCAGATAAAACAATATTGCTCTGAATTCTGGGAAAAGGTAGTAGGCTCAATTTATTTTGAAGTGTCAAGAAATTCAGCCATTCTTTATTTAAATCCCAAGGAAAATCTTTGAAGAAATTCAATTTATATCACAGTGCCCAGTTTTATCTTCTTTTCTTCTTCCCTGTTGGCTGTCAGTGAGCACACTGGATGATATGAAAATGAGATAGCAGATGTCTTTTGAAAGTAGGTGGAGAGGAAAATCTAAGCAGTACACATAGAATTAGATCTAAGCCTCCCTATGCTTGGGAAACCATACGTGTAAAACAGGGAAACTCTGTCCTGGCCCAAAACGGAGACCAAGCACTTGGAACTGGAGGACACCACACAAAACCTACGTGAGTAGGATATCAAATAGCATAAGAGTTATTTTCTTTGTCTCAGTTACTTTAATATTTCTGGAGACTATCAGTGGAAGGGGGAGAGGAGAGCCAACAAGTAACCAGAGGCAGGAACAGGGGAACACGTCTTGAACTGATCTGGACAGACCAGGAGGAAGATACAGAGAAGGAAGAGGGAGCAGGTGAAGAACATTGCAGTGCATCAGAAGCACAAATCGAAACTTTTTGTGGGATGTAGGAGAGGGAAGTTTGAGGGATCATCTAGGTTTACAAACTTGACTCAAACAGCTGGTTTTGAGCCCTGTTTCCAAGCAAAATTGCCCCAGGACATGCAATATGGCCTGGCCCCTACCTTCACATGCAGCAGTCTCTGCTTGCACAGAAAGGTATGTCACCTTGGACTATGTACCATCCTACCCTCTGCCAGTGGGAGCCAGACCAAATCTGTGATTAATGAACCTTGGTCCCCAAGAGGAGGAGGTTTCACTGCAACGTATGCTTAGCTGCTTGTCTTTGAAATGCTCATGGATGGGCTGTTTGGTCCTACCCTGCAGTAAACAAAGACAACAAATGTCAGCAATGCACCATGAAGTGGCCCATAAATCTCGGTCCAGATGCAAATGCTTTTCCTGTTCTGGCTCATATATCACTCCACACAGGCATGGGACCTCACCATGGAGAAAGAGTGAAATACTGTCAGAGGAGGAGCAGCTGTGGCAGAAACTGAGTCAGCAACATCCCCCTTCCCATCTAGTGAGACGAAAAGGCTGTTGTTACTGTCAAAGACAACATCTTGAACCTCAGACGTGATTTATAACAGATTTATGAACTCCTCGATACACGTAGCTGCCAGCCTTTAGCCAGCACATGTGAGATGTGCAGATCCTACATGCACTGGGCACGCTGGGGATGGTGCTGGGATCAAGGAGGACAGCTAAGCTCATTTCCCACTTTTGTGCCCAAACTACGTATGGGAATAACAACATGAAGGTAGAGGAACACGGTCAGATCAAAGGTCTGTCTAGACCAGCGTCCTAGTGGGTGCCAGGAGAAAATCCTTAGGCAAGATCCTTAAGAATGGAAATGCAGAGACTAAGGCTCTGCTTGGCATCCTCTCCTGGTTTCCAGCAACCAGCAGCTTAAAGGCTTTCTATGTCTGGGGATGTGTCCAGACCACCAAGTTTAACAGCCACCACAGACTTACCCTTTTGTCTAATCCTTTTTTGGACCCATTAGTCCATGACTGTGTGATAGCTGCACACTTGAACACAGCTTGGCAACTACACACATGCCCTTGTGAGGATCCAATCAAGCCTGGGGTCATTAAAGGAAAATAAAACATAAGAAATCCTGGCCCTTAAGAGCCTTCCTTTTGTCCCACTCCTCTTTCGAGTCCTTGGTTTCCAGGCTCCTCAGGGTACTAGGTATTGCCACCACTGCTCTCTTCCTCCTCTGACTCCTTCTAGAGGCAAATGCTGTAGAAAGCCTGAGCAGCGAGGTAGTCACCGTTATGGAGTACGCTGATGACAAGCAGCTGCTCACCGTAGTGGCACGGCTGGCAGTGAGTACATCAAAATCTCATTTTAAAATGGTCCTGATACTTTATTTTGCACAAGGGGAGGTGGGCTGAGGATGATCCAGATAAGCCTAGTAAAGCCAGGTCATACCTCATCTGGTTGCTGTGGCAAATAGTGCCCTAAGGGCTGGATTATTTTTTCCACAGCGTTTATGTGCTCCATTCTTCCTGATTGCCCTGGGAGTAAGGGAACTAAGTCCCTTTAAAATCTGGCTGTTTGGCTTCGCCTCTAGTCCCCACATCCCTGACAATTTACCTCTGCTTGTTGTTGCTGGTGGAAGCTGTGGCCTTGTTTGCTGACCTGGATGTGCACCTGGTCCCTGGCTGTTCCTAGGGCAAAGGCTTGTGATTGCCAATGCCAGCAGAAACCTATGCTCCAGCCTGGTGGACCTGCACGGCAACAAGGGGATTTGGTAGTGGAGATTTATGTTAGTGGTAAACCCAACCATAGCCAAAGGGCATCACTACTAGGTTCCCACCACAGCAAGCCGTGCTAAAAGACAAATCTGAAGTTTTGCACTATGTGAGATCATTTAACACGAAATGAAGCAGTTTTGTAACCTGATTTGGCCTTATTCATGCCGAATGCTGCTGCTGTTAAACACAGTACTAATGTGGTCTGGTCACAGCAGAGTTCACACTTTTATGGGTTGATGATGGCTTACTATGAGGGTCATTTACTTTGTGTAGAACAAGCCATCATCTGCTGATACCATATCACCTGCATCTCCGACAGCCATTTGCCCTGCAGCTGCCTCATTTCAAAGTCAGAGGTCACCTTCATTGCTGAGTATTCAAGAGGGGTTTTGGAGACTTTGGGATCTCCTGGGGATATCATAAACCTGCCATTGTCCTCATGGGGAAATGAAAGTAAATGAGTCAGTACAGCTCCAATGGAAAAAAAAAAGTATATAAGAATGTAGGCATCTTGTGCTTCTACGATGTCTCTCCCTTAGCCCACCCCCCTCACCTCCGGTCTGCTGGATAACAGTCATAAAGCAGGAGATTATTGTTCCTAGGACTTCGAGTTCCACTCCTTTGGAGTGTTCCTTCAAGCCATTTCACATGACTTCGCTGTGCCTGATTATGCTCCTCCCCACCTGTTTCCCTCTGTCTCCATAAACAAGTCCCTAGCACACTTTTGCTCTGAGGTTTTTGGATTTGTGGCTTCTGCTATGTGACTGTAGAACTTGTGATACAGCAGATGACAAAAGAAAACAGAACCAAAGCCAGGCAGAGCTGGATTCAACGCACCAGTCCTGCCCAGGAGAACAGGCAAGTCCCACAGGATAGCACAGGCATCTAAGAAAGGGGCTTCTCAATTTCGCCAGAGTTTTCTCCTGGGGTGACTAACAAGCTAGATCTGTTCACAGTGAGGACTGCTTGGAGATTTTCCTGGAACTTTTTTTAACACCTCTTTTTGTTCTCACTTGTTATCTGCCAGCAGCTGAAGCCAGTTGGCTTAATGGGGAGTGTACAAAAGGGAACAATGAAGAGTGGCTTTCCAATCAGACAAGGATGCAGAGCTTTAGCAATGGCAACAGACATCTTAGGCTTAGTGTTTTGTCATAATACATGGAAAATAAGGAACAATAAATTGCAGAAAGGCTGACATTGAACACTTTAATAAAAAAAGATGATGAGTTTTCAGTCCGGACTTCAAGAATGCCAATAACCTGTAATAAAAAAGGTAAACAGAAGTGTTCAGGGTTTTTGCTATTGAGTCTCAAAATGAAAAAAGATGAAGTTTTATTACTTATTTTTTAAAAATCAAATACTGTCTAGAGCCTTTATCTTTGTCTGCTAATATAAAGATGATGATGAGCTATAATGCCATGGCACAGTGACTGCCCTTTAAAAGAGGAGAGAGCCCCCAAACTTTGGTCAGCTAATATGACATTCGCTGAGAGACTGTTTTAACAAAGAACATACAGGATGAGGGCAGGTACCCACAAGCTGGATCTGGAGCCATAATTCAAGTCCTCTGTGCTGTACACAAGATTCAGAGGTAACATCGACCAAGGACTTTGGCTCCCTATGCTTGATTTCATTCACAAGTGAAGCGCAGCACAAAGTTAAGCATGGGGAGCCAGAGATCCGGTAGTAGGTGGCCCATGTAATACTTTGGCTAAGAACCCGAGACCTCTAAGGTCTGTAACAGCAAGTTCCTAAGAGTTATTACTTAGAGCTATAGCAGATATTTTCAACCCAGGGTCTCTGTGATCTATGGAGACCAGGAATG
>NW_010433052.1:38321-46283 GCF_000710305.1 Buceros rhinoceros silvestris
AGGAATGCCTTTGCTAGTAGACTTAAATTCACTGAACAGCGATATGTCCTTAGAAAAAAAATCAGGAGTCTACAAACAGGGAAAAAATAAGTTGGAAGACACAAATTTACAGGATTTTGGCCCAGACACCTACTTGATTCTCACGATGATGGGGTCTATCACTTCTTGATGTCTGCCTGAATATTTTGCCTGTGACTTCTTCCTTTTCTGCTTCAGGCATTCTGAAGGTCAGACTGCATAAACAGCTCACAATAGCTTGGTTACTCCTGGACATAATTTAGCCCCTTCATTGTAGGAGCACCAGGTGCCTCCCTGAGCTGCATAAGCACCATTTGATTTTGCTCAAGGGTAAGAAGACACAGAAAGGCAAAATGTCTTGGCAAAGATCAGGACATGAACAAGAGAAATCTGGAGTTCTCATCCTACACAATCTCTTCCTTTCTGTTAGGTCATCCATAGAAAAGGTCCCACAAGCACTCCCGGGCCTGTCCCAAGGAGATACAAGACCACAGAAGTGTTCATGGCTCCTGCACAGCTGGCAAGCATTAACTCACAGTGTCCTATCTCCATGAGTGCACTTCTACCATCCCTGATCAGAAACCAAGTGAAGGCAGTACTGAGCTGCGGTTATTATTATGGGCTGTTTTAACTGGCTGTGTTAACCACATTCATACAAATTCTAGAATTGTGTTCCCCAGCAACAGTGTGCAGAGCCAGGTGCCCCAGTTCACAACAGGTCATGTAGCTGCATCCTCATGGATGTCATAGCCTGCACTAGGCTGGGAATTCAGCAGCAGGGCATTTACCTGGCCCAGGGGAAGGATAGAGAGAACACAGGACAAAGGGAATGTCCCGGTGCCATCTCATGTCTTCATGCTTCTGGGAGATGCAGAGATGAGCTAAGAGAGGAATAGGGCAATTGAGGCAAGGGGAGCTTACGGACTCCAGCTTGGGGCTGGAGAAACAAGAGACCTGTCAACTCCATTATAGTGGATCGTATCAATTTTTGTGTTATGGTCCAGCACGATGGGACAGGAGAGGGAGGATTTGAAAGGATGCTTTCTGAGATGCCCCAGCTGGTCCAATGCAGACAGTCTGCTCATTTGTTTAGATTCTTCATGGCTACTCAGTGTTATCACATCTCATAGGCTCCCTCTGGAAAGGAAGAGCAAGTTGGAGCAGGTGTGGTTGGATAGCCACTGCCGTATGATGAATAAAAAACCAGAGACAGGAAGGAAGAAATGGGCTCTGAGCATTAGGAAGATGTTCACCTCTAGCAGTCCAGAACTTTGTTTCTTAGGTTTTATGCCTGATTGTGCCATTTCACATATGTATAAAATGATGAAGAAGTACTTGTGTCTTCTGGCATCTGGAGTTAATATTACAATACCTTTGACGATTACTCCAAGGAAGTTCCTCAAGCTCTTCCATGATCTATGAAAAAAGAGCTTGGCCCCCTATCCTTGGAGGAATGTTGTCTGTGTCCAAATCACACAAGGGGAGATGATGAGAATTTTGTAGTCACTAAAAGTCATTTACTTCTTCCTAAAGGGAAGCACTTCCAACCCCAGGGGATATCTGTTTTGAACTTCAGGAGAATTTTGCCTTCTAGGATACCCCATTCCTATTTCCTGCTTGCTGTCCTCCCTTCTCATAGGTGCCACTACGAAGAGAGAGCTAGTGATTGAATGCTTGGGTTATTAGAAGAGCAAGCAGCAAAACTGCATTTCTTTGCACTGTTAAATCACCCAAGATTGTGAGCATGAAACCTCTTCCACAGGATGCCCAAGTACCTTCTCCAGTGATCAAAAAGAGCATGTCAGATGGTCAGGTGATAGGACAATGGCTGCAACCTTAGACTGCAGGAGGACTCATTCAGGAGCAGGGGACCCACTAACAGGATACCTCTCCGCTGTTTTGTGGCCGCTGGGTGATGAGTAAGCTGCTGACAGATGAGGCCAGCTAATGGTCCTTTGAAAGAGAGGTCAGAGAGTACTATAGAGTGAAACTGCAGGTGAATGACTGCTGAATGACAAGGCCCTGAGGGGGAAGCCAGGTGTGGGATTTCTGTGCTCAGTAAATGATATATGTTATGTATGCACCCAGCATACATAATCTCGACCCTTCTGTGATTGTCTTAATCAAAACAGACCTTGTATGGGAGCAAGGGACTACAAACCTTCTGAGCACAAAGGAGTTGCTGGAGTGCCTTGAGATGTTGTCTCCTCAGGAGAGCAGGATGACCTCCTTTCAGCTTTCTCCTTCCTCCAGCTTATGGACCTTAAAAGGTCTAGTAATGGACGTGTGTTGATTAGCACCACTGAGGATTATTGATTTTCTATTTGGGGAGGAGACTATGCATTGAACTGAAACAGAAAGAAAAAAATTCCCAATATTCAGCAGAATGAAACAATTAATTCTGGCTGACTGAAGCATTTGAAGTGACCCCAAACAAATGCTTTCCTTCCATTGCTTTAGGGCTTTAAAAAAGGCAAAGAGGCAAAGAAAGGCAGAGAGTGGGGGAGGATAGGTGTCCTAGCCAAAGCTGTTGAAAAAAATGCTGCCTTTCCCCTCACTTTGTGGTTGAAGGTATTAAGCAATAGCCAGTGGGGTCTCTTGTCAGGGATGTGTACAAATGGGCTTCAAACATTTGGCCTGCTCGGTTCAGACTAACAGACTTGCAATGACTTCTTATGAGAAGGTGAGAGGATGGACACATGCTCTGGGTGTTGATGTTGTTCCACTTTCTAAAAATGATAACTGTGCAGGCAAGATGAAGTAAATGTGCGAATGAGGAGGACTTGAGGCTGGAGGCGAAGGAAGCAAAATCCAGCTGCAGGCAGGGAACATGCATCTTCTTGGGCCGGACACTGAGAATGAAAGAAAACCACAAATGATTCAAGACAGCCTCATCCAGGATGCTGGGGAGAATGTCCTGATCGTGGGGAGATTCTGTGGGGGAGCCCTGATGCAGAGCCATAATTCAGGCAGCAGGGGCATTTGAACTCAGGTCAAAAGTATTTTAACATGTTGCCTGTGTACTAGGTAGGTAGGTAGGTAGACCAACCTCTCTTTGCAAAAGGGGTCCAAGTACCCCTGAGAAACCAACCCCTCCAGATGGAAATGGTTTGTATCAGAAATGTCAGCACAGAGCATAAATAATGCTGGTGGCCACCCGCTGTTGGCCTTGGCAAATTAAAGGTGTGCCCAACCCCTCATCTCTGAACGCATTCCTTTTATCAGCGTTGCCACAGGTACAAAATGAAAGACAAGCGTAACCCATGGATTTGCCAAGCCTTGGAACATGCAGTGTGATGGCACATTCATTACCTAGACTCACTGGCTGCTAATCGTGTCATTTACTTGGGTTGTTTGTTCTGCCAAGTCCGCATAAGTCATCAGGAGAAATGCAAACACATTTCCAATTTCTTACATGAATTAGAGTCATGGCACAGGCTTTCTTGCATTTTGCTTCTATGGAAAATCTTTTTTTTTTTTCATTTTGTACCCGGCGGTTTTCCTCCTACACATCAAGCAGACAAATAAACAGCCCTGCAATATAGCTAGGGAGGTTAGCAGGCTCGATACTGTGCTGCGTCTAACTGAGCCAGTCTTTTACATATGTTATATATTCACCTTTTCTCTGGCATCTGCATTGCACTTGGGAAAACACTCGCACGCAAAGGGATGGGCTCTGGGGAACCGAGAAACATTATCTAGCACGGGAATACTCAATTAATTTTCAGCAAGCAGCTTTTGTAATATGTAACATACACTTAACATAATACACTTTGGTCTTCTGCCAGAGATTCTAAATGATTAGGCTGTATCAATTTACTCTTGAAACACTGATTAAAATCTCAAAACTTTCATAGCAAATGATGCATGAACCAGAATCTGAAATGTGATGATTGAAATATTGCAATGTCACAGATTCATCACACAGCCTTTCCAAATCCACTCTCGGTTTCAGCTGGCCCCTTAAATGTTCTACTCACATGTCCTGGTGATCAGCTTTTTTCTCCCACTCCATCTCCCCCTCCCCAGCCCTCTGCCTCTTGGAAAGATAATAGCTAGGCCTTAATTGAAGCAAACAGGTCATTAAAATAGTAATTTTGTAGACATTTGCAATGACAGACATTCATTCACTGCCAAAGACAAGCGAAGAATCAAGGACTGGATATTCCACGCACATTAATTCTACTATAGACCCAATGAAAGTTAAACATCCTCCTCCCTTCTTACTGTGAGGATTTCCCATTGGGCACAGAATTTAAACAAAGAAAAACAAAAAATAGCTATTCAGCAGCTAATCATGCCCTAGCCTCAAAGCAGGACTTGTCAAACGGTGTCACACCTCCTCCTATGAGAAGGAAGACTCTCATCTCCTGTTTTTGGTGCAGTCACATCTCATGATTTCTTGCAGATAAGATCGGTCAGATCATCCTGATTACTTTTACAGTCTCTCTGTAGGATGACTCCCATCATGGTGTCACTAAAATGCACTTAGTTCTCACTGGAATCCAGAAAGTGCCTGCTGTGTGAAGCACATTGTCCAAAGAAGATGCCTGATCAAGGGAACATTGTACAAGAGTTTTTTCTAAATGATACTTCAGCAGCAAGCAATTGCTATAAATCTAGTATTGAGTCTCAAAAGTCTGTAAAGATGGGTACACTTGGCCTTCTTCAAACCTTCAAGTTGCAGGTCCTTTGCTTAGTTGTCAAACTACAATGTTTCCAGCGAGAACTGATGTGTGATTCAGACAGTCTGCTGGTGAGGACATCCTGACCT
The DNA here is from genome assembly GCF_000710305.1 of Buceros rhinoceros silvestris. NCBI lineage: Eukaryota > Metazoa > Chordata > Aves > Bucerotiformes > Bucerotidae > Buceros > Buceros rhinoceros. Next base: position 43,114 of record NW_010433052.1, read on the forward strand.
GCTCCAGCAAAGGAGCACAGTCATCGCCCTGAAGGTAGATATCTGAGCCTGGACTCATCTCATTTAGCTTCACGTCAAGTTGAGAGTCTTATAACACTAGGACATTTTGCTTAAGTCTGTAGAGAGAGGCATCACCAGACTCAAATAAAGACATGTTTCTGTCTCTAGTGACTCTGGAGGAAACTGCTCCGGACAAAGTCTTCAGTTACGTGTCTAAAAGGGGCTGGGGTGACCTGGACCAGGCAGTAGTCTGTTGTAGCTGCCTCCACATGAGCTGCCTATGTCATCCATTGCCAAGTCCATTGGCATGTTAGGACCAACGTGACTGCATCTAAGGATGCTAGGAACTATGGCTTGGAGGCATGACTTCTGCTCCAAACATTTTAGGTGCCATGTAAGGGAGGGAGAAGTCAGAGAAAAAAGCACATCATTATTTCAAGGTGCAACGTAGACGCCTGGCTAAAGTCAGTGGCAGTTCTCAGCGTGCTCCCCTTCTCCCAGCTGGCAGCGTGCTCCACTACGCTTTCTGCATGCTTCGCTGTGAACTCTCCTGGTTCATCACATGCCACTGTTAGGGGACAACTGAGTTCTTTTCAGAGCTTTTACTCTGCTCCAGATCAAGCTGTATGTATGCAAGAAGGAAAAAAAAAAACCCAACCACCCAACTGAATGAGATCATTTTTCTCTTCTCATCTCAGACATTCAGCCTGCTAGCCAGGGTTACTGGAATAAAGCAGGGAAGCTCTTTTTCCATAGCAAGCCATCTGGTTGACATAGACTCACACTGATGCTAATCTGTTGGTTTCTTTCCTTTTATTTTTTTTTTTCCTGAGGAACACTTCATCTGCAGCTGTAAATTCAGACCTGCTCCCTCTGTGTGCAGAGCATTCATTTTGCACACATATTTATTACCGCATTATGCCCCATTGTAGGTGTCAGGAAATCATTGTTATCCGTGGTGTGTCTACGTTGTTCTAATGTCAGGGATGTACTTTCAAATGGAAATTAAGCAATTATGTTTCACATGGGGAAACCTGACAGACGCATAGATTCTTACACCACTGGCAATGTCGCTGTCACAAAAGCAGACATTGTTCTCAGTGGACTGTCAAAGAAATATAATGTATTTCAAGAGCAAAGCGGGAGGGGGAGGGGAGCAAGGAGGGGTAACGTGGGGTAATTAACTGTGTGATTCGAGTTCATAGATCATGGAGCTGTTTAACTTCAAAATGCAGCAACGACATGACAATGAGGCTACTTAACTCATCCTTGAAAAGGAGGTTTCTAGTAGTCTTTTTAAACACAAATAAATGCTTTCAACACTACCTTCACCTCCAGCCTGCTTAAACCCGGGATGCTACTGTGCGTTTGCTATTTGCTCCTTTTATTTACGAACTGCTTTAAGTAGCAGCAGGACAAGTGCTGTAGCAGTGAAGAGCTATGCTGGTTCCCAGTTTACTGAACGTCTGCCCTCCAGCTGAGCTGGCCAGGCAGTGTTCTTGGGGCAGGGAGCTGGGGAATCCTTCATCTGGCCAGAACTGTGTGCTGCAGGTTGGCGTCACTCATGAAATAGGGACAGGGACCTTCTGCTTGGCCCCCGTGGCTCCATCATTGTAATGCAGTACACAGCGCTGGTCTAGAGCCTCATGTAGCATAAACCCCCTTCTGTCTTCCTGACCTCCCCCCAGTTGTTTTTGGTTTGTTACAGGCTTTATTCAGCAGGCTTTTATGTAACTCTCCTCTGCCCTTGGTCATTAGCTTCATACTTCTCCGTGTGCGATAGAGGAACAGCAGTCCAAAGCCGGCAGTCAGTGAGTGCATGCAAAGGGCTGTACTCGTGCCTGGTCGAAATCAACAGCAATCTGGGGCCAAAAGAAGAGGATGTATTGAAAATGAAGCCTTTTAAAAATGTTTCATTCAAAACCAGTAAACACACATGTTTTACAGCAAGGGCTGTAAAGAAGAACAACAGTGTATACTGAAAACTAAGCATCCAGTTAAATGGATTTCTAGACAAGATCAAAAAGAAATTAGCACTGTTCAGGAAGAATTTATTTGTTTAATGTATATTTCGGATGGACAAATTCTGTAGTCTTCACTAAGGCAAAATTCTTACGATCGAGGCTACGGAGGGACAACTGAATAGCAGGACTCCCGTAAGCAACGAGCTGCACGAACATGGCTGAGGAAACGGGCCTCACTTCAGGGAGCTCACATTAAAAATACACAGCATCACAAAACTACCAACGGGGAAAAGCAGAGATTTCTGTCCTTTCTCCCTTCCATGAGGCAAAAAAAAAGCATATATCTCATCCCAGGTCTCAGCGGAGTTTTGGCAAAACCCAAGAACTGAACCCAGACCGCTCAGATGCCAGCCTGGGCTTTTAAGCAACTCCTCTGACCAGTAAGGTCACCTTTACCTGTGTGAGAGGGGTTGGTTTGGGTCCAGCTGGGTCTGCTGCTCCTAGAGATGGGGAGCAGAAGCACTCCTTGGCACCTGAACATGTCTGCTGAATGCGAGGAAACCTACCCCATCTCCACAGCGTTGATGTCATTGGCTTTAGGATGTGAACCTTTCTGACCTTGTCTTCTGCACCTTCCTGCTCACTTTTCCTACCTACTCACTGACCCTGGTTGCAGCCTCTGGTTTTAATTCTTTTCCAGGGCCCCCAGAAACGTCACCACTTGCTCATTAAGATAACCCCCTCCGGATCCTTGCTCCTGTCTCATTTATTTCATTCTCATCCCCTTGTAGAAGATAAACCACATGAAACCTGAAAGCGCTCTGTGATGATGTTGAAGCGGACAAACAAGTGCTGCTGTAACACCAGTAGATTAGCACCATATGGCTTTTTCAAAAGACAAAAATCAATGTCACAGTGATTCTGTGATTCTGTCAACCAAGGCTGGGGTGGAGGAAGATGGCCTTTTTTGGCCCACTCCAAATACGTATTTTACAACATCTTGGCAAAATGCACAAAATCTTTCCTAGGAATATTTCACAGAATCACAAAATCACAGAATAATTTTTGTTGGAAGAGACCCTTAAAATCATTGAGTCCAACTGTTTACTCTGCACTGCCAGGGTCCCTAAACCATGTCCCTCAGCACCACATCTACACGGCTTTTAAACACCTCCAGGGATGGGGACTCCATCACCTCCCTGGGCA
>NW_010433052.1:47016-51565 GCF_000710305.1 Buceros rhinoceros silvestris
CAGCCACTCTTCCCCAAGCCAGTAGAGTTGCAGAGGGTTGTTGTGGCCCAAGTGCAGGACCCAGCACTTGGCCTTGTTGAATCTCATACCATTGTCCTCAGTCCATTGACCCAGCCTGTCCAGGTCCCTCTGCAGAGCCTCCTGACCTTCAAACAGGTCGACACATCTGCCTAATTTGGTGTCATCTTCAAACTTACTGAGAGTGCACTCAAGCTTCTCATCCAGGTCATTGATAAAGATGTTAAAGAGAACAGGGCCCAATACTGGAGAACTGGGAATCACCACTTGTGACCAGCTGCCAGGTGGATTGAGCTCCATTCACCACCACTCTCTGGAGCTAGCTATCTAGCCAGGTTTTTTATCCAGTGGAGTGTACACACATCCAAGCCACAGGCAGCCAGGTTCTGGGGGAAACGGTGTCAAAGGCCTTACTAACGTCCGAGTAGACAAAACCCACAGGTCAAAGGCCTTACTAAAGTCCGAGTAGACAACACCCACAGCTCTTCCCTCATCCACTAAATGGGTCACCTTGTCATAGAAGGAGACCAAATTGGTCAAACAGGACCAGCCTTTCATAAGCCCATGCTGACTGGGACTGATTGCCTGATTGTCCTGTATGTGCTGCATGATGGCACTCCAGATGATCTGCTCCATAGCCTTCCTCAGCACCAAGGCCAGACTGACAGGCCTGTAGTTCCCTGGGTCCTCCTTCCAGCCCTTCTTGTAGATGGGTGTCACAATTGCTAACCTCCAGTTGACTGGTACCTCCCCGCTTTTTTGTTTGTTTTTTGCAGCTGCCAGGGTGCTAAAGGAGAAAAACAAGTTAATGACACTGTCAGGACAGCGGGTCACAAGCAATCCAGGACTTAGACTTGCATTGCTGGTTGTCCTCCTTGAACACTTTCAATGCGCAGAGGTCTGGGTCACCATTTTTGGTGAAGATTGAAGCAGAAGGCGGCACTGAGCTCCTCAGCTGGACTGCCCTATTCAGCAACAGACCTGGGTATTTTTTTTTAAGCTTATTACTACTAATGTAGAAGCCCTTCATGTTGGCCTTCATGTCCCTTGCAAACCTCAATTCCAGTTGTGCTTCAGGTTTCCTGACACCATCCCTTCATGCCTGGGAAATGCCTCTAAATTCCTCCTCTGTCATCTGGCTGTGCTTCCACATTCTGTATGCTGCCTTTTTTGCACTGGAGTTCTACCATGAGTGATCTGCTTTACCAAGCTGGTCTCCTAGTCTACTTGTTTACATGAATTTTGGGATGACCTGCTCCTGTGCTTGGATAATGCTTACAGACACGCCAGCTTTCATGAGGTCCTTTCCCCTCCAGAGCAGCCCCCATGGGTTTTCACTACCAATTCCCTGACTAAGCTCAATTCTGCTCACCTCAAGTCCAGGGTCTGCATTGTGCTGCTCTCCTTCCTCAGTCCCATCAGGACCTTAAACTCCACTATTTCACGGTCATTATAGCTAAGGCTGCTATTATCACCTCCTCAGCCAGTTCTTCCTTGTTAGAGAATAGCAGATCCAATTCTGCATCACCTTGGTTGGTACATTGTTACCTGAGTGAAGGACCTATCCCTGACGCCACCAGAAATCTTGACTGCTGGTGTCCAGCTGCATTGCCCTTCCAGCAGATGTTAGGTAAAGGTCCTTATGAGAACCAGGGTCTGTGATTCAGAGACTTCCTTGAACTGTTTAAAGACTCCATATGCTTTCTCACCCTGGTCTGTGACATACTCCCACCATGTCACACTCACTGTCTTCTGTTCTGGTTCCATTCCACAAGCTCTCAACTAGGCTGTTGTTGGTTCTGTAGATGATCTCCATACATCCAAACCACTCCTTTATGGAGATAATAATCCCTCTTTTCATCTTCCCTGCTTCTTTCCTGAGCTTGCATCCGTTCATCACAGCTCTTCACTTGGTCAAACTGTCCCACTGAGTCTGTTATACCACTGGTGGAATAGTGTTGTAGCTGCACGCAGAGCTCTGGTTCCTCCTGCTTGTTTCCCAGGTGCACTGTATTTGTGTAACTATACTTGAGGGAAGTGTCCCTTTGGCCTGCTTTATGATTTACGAAGTCTTACTTTCATCTAACATGATGCAGCCTTTGCTTTTGACCTTGTACGCTGGGTCATTATCACCTGCCCTTCCCAGTTCAGCTCTCCTTACCAGGCTGGTCAGTCTATTGGCAAAGATGCTTTTGCTCCATTTTGTCAGGTGGATCCCATTCCTCTTTAGAAGGCCTCAATCCTCAGAGCAGGTCCCATGGACATAAATGTTGACACCAGGTATGTAACCAGGTGTTGGTCCACTAGAGCTATCTGTTCCTCCCCAAGCCCTTCCCTTCACTCATGGAGACCAGTTATTGTGAGCATAATGGCTGAGGCTCTGCCAATCTATAAACGTGTTAACACACACTGTTCATTTAAAGTCAATGCTTCCAAACCCGGGGACAGAATTCAGCTACACAACTCCCATTCTGCTCAGTACGACTTGTGTGGTCACACTTCGGCAGAGCTGAAAATACTCACAGACACATAGAGCAGAACACATGGACACATATTTGAGGACATCTGAAAATGTCACTGTTTGTAATTATTCCGAAGTCCTCTGGGACAGATACATCATCCTTCAGTGGCCTTCAAAGCCAAGTAGGATATTTTGTATACTGTAAAAATAAACAGTCTTCTATAAAGAACTGCTGAAAAAGGCCCTGGAAAACTCTGGACCCAGAATCTCTCTGATCCTTGTAAGTGCTACTGGCAAACTCATTTCTGTGGTGGTTTTCTCTTAAAAAGGTCCAGTAATGTTTTCTTCTTGCCATGCAGGAACATGTCCATTCTACTGAGTTACTGCTTTTTAGTAGTTGCCTGCTACCTACTGGTTTTCACATACCACTGGCACAAGTAAAGAACATTTACTGCCCAACTCCCAGACAAAATGAGAGGATGGAAAAGTGCTGAACCACGGTCTTCTTTGCTCCCCTATGCTGTCCAAGCTTGCTCTCTCCTCTCTGCCCTTCCTACCTCTGTTCCTTTTTTCCTGTCTTGGGTCCTTTTCCCCCCACAACTTCCTGCAAAAGATTTCTCTTATCCCTGTAGGAGATCATTTGGCCCATGCTGCCAGTCACTAAGCAGTAGCCCTGGAAGAAAATGTCCATCTCTCTGAGCCCAACATATGCACTCAGGGACAACTTGCCTTGGAAATAAAAAACAAAGCAGACAATCCTCCCTACAGGTCTCCTCTCTGCCAAAGCTGCACTCTGTAACTGACTGGCTGAGAAAAAAGGACAGAGCACACTCACTGCTGTTCTGTGGCAGCACATCCATTACAGATTTCCTGGAATTAGAGAACAGCCCAGGTTGGAAAGGACCTTGAAAGATCATCTGGTGTGGGAAAGAGAACCTACGCAAGATTACCTGGCACCCCGTCCATTGCATCTTGAAAACCTTCAGCGATGGGGACTCTACCCTGTCCCTGGAGGACTTGTGCCAGTAAGTGATTATTCCTATTATAAAAAATATCTTTGTTATGTTGAGATAAAACCTTTCTGGGTGCAACTTATATCTGTTGCCCCTTGTCTTCTCCATGTGACTCCTCACAAAGAGAAAGCCTGATTTCTCTTTGTAGCTGTCCTTTAACTACTGGAACACTGTGATGAGGTCCCCTCTGAAGCTTCTCTTCTCCAGGGAGGAAAGGCCTAACTCCTTCAGTCTTTCCTCACTGGGCAGGTTCTCCAGCCCTTCAATCATTTTTGATCTTTTGGATCTTCTCCAATCTGTCCACATCTTTCTTGAATTGTGGGGATTAGAACTGAACAGAGTTCTCCAGGTACGTTCTGACAAACCTGAACAGAGTGGAATGATCGTGTCTTTATCTCTCCTAGATTTTCCCACTATGTTTCAATTTATTTCCTCATTTCAAGGTCACTCCAGTTCTGCCAGGGGTCCATCTGCTCAGTGCTCAATCAGAGCACAATGCTTATGCCTGTGCCGGGTGTGCAGCACTTGCCGGGTTTAAAATCCTGTCCTGCCTGGGAGGGGTGCACATGAGGAATCTCTTCTTGACTTCACAGATCTTTCAAGTTGCTCATTAACTTGTCATTCAATTAGTTATCCTGGGAGCAAGGATGCTGCTAAAACCCCATGAATGTGCTTTTTTACTAGGCTTATAGTATAACCAGACTGCAGAAAGGCCAGAAGTTACAATCTGTGCTTACTAAGGACAAAATTATAGCAACGCAGCACAAAAACTGTAGCGGCTTTTGTCTGTGGGAACAAATGACAGCATTAAATCCTCCACAAAGCCTCTATTCTGCAGAGACCAGGCTAAACCTACAACTCACAACCTGGATCTAGAGAAAAACTTAATTCCATCAAGATTCCGGAGCCTGAGTCAGGGCCCAGGTACCCTGCAGCAGGCTGTCTGCCTCATGCCTCATACGATGTTACGAACCAAGCGATACTCTCTCTTTGCTTTTCCTGAAATGGGAGCAAAACAGTGTCTCTGTGTAGCTCTGGTCACCAAAGAGGCATTCCT
>NW_010433052.1:52009-63110 GCF_000710305.1 Buceros rhinoceros silvestris
CACTCTTTCTGTGGAGTCTTAACAGCTTAAACAGTTACAACCCTCTGGCTGTTGGTTGCTGTTTTAATTCACGCTGAAAAGCTGAATGTGCCTTGTGCAAGTCACAGCATCGCAGCCAAAGGGGCAGAGGGCAGTTAACAGCTGAGAAGCAGTAATGGAAATTAAGGGACTAAAACACCTTAAAATCGGTCACAAGAGTACATCTGGGAAGGAGGGGAGAGGCCCAGGTCAACTTCCCTACCTTCACTGCTTGCAGATAAAGCAGATAGTCCAGTCCAGTTCCTCAGTGCTTCCTTGCGGGCTGATAGGAATCTTTTAGGCATGACAGCAGACAGCAAATTATTACAGATTTTGGTTTCTCAAACACTGAACAGTATAGAGGGGGAGGAGGAGTAAATAGTGCAAAATTTAGTAATTGTTTTAGTGGGCTGTAAGGAAAAACAATATGGCAACATGCAACACCGTGGCATATAATCTGCAGGGTGGAGCAGGGAGGTTTCCCCTCACAACAGAACAGGTTAAAAATTCAGTCTATTATTGTTAAGGGTCGAGGGCCCGAGGTAAAGCAACCCCTCGAATTCCCTTAACGTACTTGTACTTATATGTACTTATAAAATGAGGGGATAGAAACAATACTAACTGGAAAGCTAAAGAGATCTTAAGAGCCTGACCTATCCTGTCGAGCCAGGAGGCTAAATTCTATTCCTCAAACACAGGACTGCCTCCAGTTCTTGAAGGCACTACAGTCATATTGAAGGCACCCATCTAGAAATTTTGCATGCAGGCATACACGTTGTCTGGCCTCATCTCAGTGTGCATGAGAAAAAGCCACAGCTCCAGTGCACGATTCTTCCTGGAATACAAAAGTCGCCTTTTCAGGATGCTCTCTACTACTAACGGAGAAGCTGTGCAGAGGTGCGTAGCGATCTAACTTTCAGGTGGTTAAAATGAGGCGGAATGACTCCTGAATGACTTCCTTCAAGGAAGCTTCAGTTATCCCTGCCTGAATAGCCTCTATACCTCTATAACCATTCTGCTCAGTTTCTGATGTAGGACCAACTACATGATCAGAAAGTCTACAATTTGGTTGTTTTTTTTACTTTCACTCCTACTACATCAAGTTTGAACTGTTTACGAAGAACCTCTAGCAATGCCAGAAGCACAGGGAATTCAAGAGGAAGGGGCTGGTGGTTCCATTCACAACCCGGAGCAGCTTCACTCCTTGGAAGGGATGCAGAAAGCTTTGATTTTGGCTGTCTTCATGAATGTGGATGACTGTTCTGAAACTGCTCGGTTGGCCTGAAGTCAAGGGGAGGTGGGGCTGTACCAAGTGAGCATCTTTTGAAAAAGCATCAGGCCCTGAGAGTGAGAAGACAAAGGATGAACACAAGAGTGAACATAACCCCAAATTAGAAGCCAGATTTTAAAGCAGATGTTTTAATTTTTCTATTTGCTTCCCTTTATTAAAACCGATGAACGTCACTGGGTTCTACCCGTGACAACACTGCTTGCTTTGCAACTATCTCAGGGTACCAAATGCATTTTAAAAGGGAGCTTCAGAAAAATGTGTGCAATTTGCAGTGTGACAGACCCTAAAAGCCGTAACTGTTGTGTACACAGAGGGTAGCAGAGAGCTAAGCTTAGAGCCTTGAGCTACGGCAGTTCTTTAAAGACGTAAAGCAACGTATCATTTTCTTTAGTCTTTGCGAATTGACTTTACTGAGCCCAGCACTGTGAACGCTATTTCATGTTTAAAGAGAAGCTGCCTTAGTGCTTTGTCCTTAGCACCAGTGATTCACTGCTGGTGAATGATGGGTTTATGAAATGGTACGGATCTTACTGCTTTTTCTTGTTGGTTCTCATCAATATCAATAAACCATCTTGACTGCCAAATAATAATAATAATAAGCCACCTTTGCTTTGCCCCTTTTTCTCTGAATTTTACAAATGAAAAGTTAGTAACTCTCCTAACAGCCCTGAAGCCTCATGTCACACTTAGCACAACATCATGGTGATACCAGGATTACATTCTGGCAAGGACCAGCTTCAAGAACCTTGTGTTTGATTTACTGTCTTGCTACAAAGAATTTTCTGACAGTTCTGTGCAAGTCTGTGATGGAGCACCTATATACCATAAATGTGATGGCAAAGAAAGTGAAATATGTAAAAAAAGACATGAATATCACGTCATTCTCTTCACCTCCACTCTTCTCATCCCACCACTGCTCAGAGATTTACCACCACGTTCATGAATATCAAAAGATCCGGAGTACTTAAGCCAACAACTATACGTACACCGAAACAGGTTTATGTACAGTAAGTTCCTCAAGGATTAGCCTAATTGTTTCACTGAATCTGTCTTAATCGACTTTTAGATTCCTATCTCTCTCAGGATTTACTATTTCCTTCAACTCAGGGTAAGAATTACTGACTACCCTGTGTAGGCTAATGGTATTAGTAGTCTGACTGCGCTGCATTTTCCTTTGTATCTCTCTCTGAAATTAATAAATAAATAATCAACACATTATTCCAAAGGAATTTATTTCTTCTTGCGCATGAATTAAAATCTTACAAAAAATTGAATCATGCTTTACTGAAACATATAATCTTATTCATACATCAAGCATTTTTTTAACGTAAACTATAAAAATAGAAATTTCATCTTGGACCCACATAATACTCCTGCAGTACTGCCCAGAAAACTATGTTAAAATAAATAGTTTTTCCTTGAAAAGGGACAGTGCACATTGACTAAGCAGACAAACATAGAAGTAACAAAATGAATTCAGTGCAAATGTCTAAAATAACCATTCAGATTACATTTCCTTTCATACGTGATTTCTTACTGGTTAACGGTTCAGGTTTTTCATATTCTGAAACAGGGCTGATAATAATCAGTTGAGAAGAAAGTTAAGAAAGCTATTGAGTCCGTGTCTTAGAATTTAGTTTTCAGCAATGTACTAAACTCTTCTTGGAGCTCTTGTTTGACTTGAAGTTGGGCAGAACTTGCCAGAGTGGAAGCAAGACATTTTTCGACTTCTTACCTAGAATGCTCAGATATATTTAAGCTTTACAGAACATTCTGGCCACCTGCTGTAGGTGTCTGTGAACTGGGGTCGTAGTTAAAATTGACAGAAGTACACATTCATTATGTTCAAAATCCTGTCAATTATTCCTTCTAAAAAGTTTTGTAGCAAAGAGTTAGATATTAACAGTAGTTTGATAAACAGGTGTTTAAGTTAAAAATATCAGACTGACCTGAAACAGATCACTAAAGGATCTCATTAGCATCCATTTTCTGCATGTTTTATGTAGACAAAGGCTGACATTTTGGTTGAAGTTCACTCCAAAGAAAGTGTCTCTTAAAAATAATAAATAATTAGGTCTTTTTTTTTTTTTTACCTGGAAGTTTACATAGGTTTTGATTTAGTTCTCAATACAAAATGTACATGTTATTTCACACACATTTCTAAGGTTTCAATCCTTAGAATAAAAGAATAAAACAAAAATACAGTCTCTCCATCTGCCCTTCTTAACACACATCCTACCTCAACCTTTAGCACTTCAAGAGTCAGAGTGTCCACACAGCCAGGGCTAGGTGACACCTGGATAATAGGTCAGGGTTGGAGAAAACCATGTAAATCAAATTCAGTGAAACGATTTTACAATGCATACGTTCTAAAAAAAAAAAAGTCTTAACATTTTTCATTTTGGATGATTCTATGTCTGAACACTGGACTTCTAATCCAAAAAGGCCATCTTGCTGAATTTGGCTAGACTTTCAAAAAGAAAGGAGAAAATTGCATACAACATATTTTGCTATGCAGCTTCTAAAACTTGTAATTATGGCCACTAAAATCATATACTCTATAAAAAATGAGTGCAAAAAAAGAAACATCATAAAAAATCAAGTGATCATTTAAGATCACTTGCTCAAGGATGCTGTTGGTCCGACCTTGCAAAATACTTAGGCAGGTGCTTAATTTTAAGCATGTCAGTCATTATGCCAAGAGAGATTTTTATGGTGAACACTAATGCACAGATAGGAGTTAGACTGGCTCTTCCACTTCAAGATAAGCATGGACCTAAGTGCTTTGCTGGATATGGATCAGGATGCTCAGCACCTAACAGGACTTTAGGCGCTGGTCCAGCAAAGCACTTATCCACACGAACAGCACTGCTGACTTTAAGATCACTGCTCATGTGCTTAACATTAGGCATGCTCGTAAGTGCTTTCCTGGAAGGGCCCGATAGACCAATAGTGTGTAAGCTATAAAATTTGAAGCAGTGTATGTTTAACACACGGCGTATTTAACAATGTTAATCTGCTGAGACTTGCTTTTTCTTGGAACAGGGCATGTCTAACTTCAAGAATTTATTTTCAGAAAGTGTGTAAAAAAAGCCTTTAAAAGCTGCTTTGAGATTATGGCAAGTTGAAATAATATTAGCGAGTCTCCTTATGCTCCTTTCATTTCTTCTTTGCACGTCTTTGCGCAGGCATCTAAAAAGGAAAGAGAAAACCCTAGTCATAAACATTAATCTATTCAAATAAGCATCTGTGCATTTAGTTTCCCTCTAAAAAATCAAGTCAGATGTTCAGAACTGAACACCTGGAAACAAGCATCACTGAACACTTCTAGATTTCAGATCTGAATGCAAATTCTGCCAATTCTGCCGCCTTTTCCACTGAAAATATTCAAATCACCAATTGTCACTTCTACAAATAGAACTAAGTTTATTACTTAAGAATGAAAATGACGTGCAAGCTCAACCCTTTCATATCCCTAAGCCAGTGTTGGTATTTCCATATGAAGATTTCCATGCTCACTGATGTCAATCCACTTGCAATGTCAAGTTTAAAAAACTGGAAATGTAAGAGCTGCTTAAACGCAGAACAACAACTATAAAAGCATCACAACTCATCGGATATTTATGTGAAGATGTAGATGGTACACCAGTCCAAAAAAAAGACCACATTTCCACAATGGTGCTGGCATATCATTTCACACTGAGCTAATCGAGGAAGAAATAGCAAAGCAGCACTTCATAATGACCTACTGCTACTGCTGGCCAGGCAGAATAACTGCATTTAAATCCTCGTTGTGGTAGGAAATACTGTTTTATGTATTTGGCACCATATGCTCTTCATAACTTCTTACAGCTACATGCTGAGGAAGTTTCAAAGTTACTAAATGTATTTCATTCTTTCCTAAAGGGAAAAGAGTTTTTGTTTTCACGTGAAAGCTCTAATGGCCTTTGGAAATGGCTTATTTTTTTTGTCACGCACAAATTCCTGCTCAACCAAAAGCACAGTCACTAATAAAATTATTGTTGTTCTAAGTTACAGCATAGCTGACAGCTGAAGTCGGGATATGACACACTAAAGCACAGCGCGTCTCTGCACAGAGGAAGAAATCTAGACTTTGTCCTTGAGTGCTGTGGCAGATGTGAAAATGATATTCAGAGAAAGAAAAATCTGTACCCCAGATCAGAAGTCAGCACAAAGACCTCTCATCTCTATCAGAATTATCCTCCTTCTGTCCTAAATTCTGACCAGAGAAACAAGGACTTCTTCTTAGAAGAAAGGTTCTTGAACCATGCAGTCAATAAAAGGACACATTTCCACAATTTACTGCACCGAACTTTTTGAACTATTAAAAACCAAACCGCTAGTAGATTTAAGTGTCCAGAAGAAGAGCTTCTACCATATAGCTGTCCCACTTCACAGTTCCTGTTTCTAATGCAGCTCTCTCACATTCTTGGTTTTCCACTCAAGCATCCACCCGTGCTTATCTGCTTTCTCTTCTGCTGTGTGGAATTGGCTTTCCATCAATAGATACACAACTCCTTTCCTCTCATTTACCAAAGTACGCCCTACATATTTACAAACTATGTCCAAAGCTTTGAAAAATACACTGGTTTTCAAAGGCATACAAACCCCAACAACAATCACAAAGCTGCAGACCACACACAGCAAGGCTTCTCATCCACTTCTGGTTGGAAGAGAATACCACAGAGCTCCTAACAGACACCATTGTGACCCTAGGGTTGTAAAAGGCAGCAAGAAGGTCTGAAGTGGAAAAAGGTCATAGTTCTAAAAATGAAGAAACCCCTCGTTTCTCTGACAATCCCCATTATGAAAGGATACAGGCAGATTCTCTCCTGAGCTGAAGTAGTACAGAATGACATATTTTAAGAGTGTCTTTCTAAAACACACATTGTAGGTGATCCACAGTAATGACTCAGTGCAACAGCTGGTGGATGAAACTTTGGGTGTTGTGCAGAACTGCCTAGACCTACACAAACGATCCCAGCGACTCCATCTCTTTTTCAGCTCTGTGAATCAGGGAAGTCGCAACACAGCAGAGAGGTATCCCTCTGAATATAGAGGAATTCTCTGTAATGAGGAAAGAACACACCCAAGAGTGAGTAGTGCGTTTGAAGTAACAGTCCTACCGTGCACAAAAGTTTGTAAAATTAAACCTTTATCTAAGCGTTGTGGTTTAACCGCACAGCTGTTTGCTCTCTTCCCTGCTGTGGGACGGGGGAGAGAATAAGAAAAAAGGTAAAAGTTGTGGGTTGAGATAAAGATAGTTTAATAGGACAGAAAAGAAGGGGAAAATAATAATAACGATAAAAGAATATACGTAACAAGTGATGTACAATGCAATTGCTCACCACCCGCTAGACAGGCCCTGAGCAGCAGCCACCAACCCCTGGCTGGCTCACCCCAGTTTTATTGCTCAGCATGACATTATATGGTACGGAATATCCCTTTGGGCAGTTGGGGTCAGCTGTCCTGGCTCTGCCCCCTCCCAGCTTCTTGTGTCTCTCCTGCCTCCTCGTTGGCAGGACGGTATGAGAAGCTGAAAAGTCCTTGACTTGGTATAAACACTGCTCAGCAACAACTAAAACATCAGTGTGTTACCAATGCTACTCTCATCTTAAATCCAAAATACGACCTGCATCAAGCTACTAGGAAGAAAATTAACTCTATCCCAGGTGAAATCAGGACACTAAGACATTTATACTTACTAAGCTTTTGAATGCAGCTCTAAGTAAGCTTCTTAAAAAAACCCCAGTTTTGCCTTCAAATAAATATTTCCCTGATTATTTTTGTAAGGACCTAATGACCTTGGAATAGAACATAAAAATTCACCTATATTGCTATGTGTTAAGTGATTTATCATGTAAGCCCAAAGTGAAGCTGTAATTCTTTAGAAGGGTTCAAACTTACACACAGGAAGATACCAAAACTCCATAAGAAATGTCCTGAAGCCTAACCTAACTCTTGAAACATAGAGCGAATACAAGCAGCACAAATTTGTTACACAAAAGCACTTTATTGCATTACACGCACATTGACATTTATTGCAATTCGTTTCTAACATATTAAAAAAAACCCAAATCCCAACAGAGACACCATCTTTGCCTCAGTAAATTACCACCAACAGCAATGAGAACTTAGATTTGAGTCAACATAAAAATCTAATGATGCCATCCTTCTCTGGGGTCATATTGGGTGAAAATCTCCAGAAAGTCTCAAAAAATATTGCTCCTTATGAACGAAAAAACTCTCTCTCACTGAAAACTCAAAGGAGGGCCTGTTTCCAGCCCAGAATGGAGTGCAGTGGAGAAAACTCTGTAGTGGCTTTGACAGAGCTTGCTCTACAACAAGCTGCAGTACAGTACAGTACCATGCTAAACCTTGCTTCTCAGCTCCTGGACCACACTAATGCAGCCAGGCTGTCTCCCTGACCCAGGCTACAATATCTGCATGGTGCTGCCTTTCCCCACTGCAGCCTAACAGCTCTGTCCCACACTAGCCTACAGATCTCTTCATCACACTCCACCATGTACATGGGCATGCTCTGCATATACTATACTAACAAAAAACCCCAGGGGACGTCTTTAGCTTAACGTAAAAATAACCACTGTCTATAAAACTCCTTCAAGAACAAGTCTTTATTTTGATGCTTTAGGTTTGGAGCTGAAGAAAGTAGAAATGGATTTCATTCCACTCTTATCAACTTTGGCCAGAGCCTTCTGTGCTGCAGACATCTTGGTGTTTGCCTGTTAGTGAAATGATAAACGGAAAAAGTTAAGCAGCATCTCCATAGGAGGAGAGTATAATCTACAACCTCCTAAATATGGAAGTCAAGCAAGAAGTTGAATTGTTTTTCTAGTATTCAGCATTAAAGATAGTCTTATGCAGGCTTTAAAGATAATACTTATCTTTAAATTGGAGAAAAACTTTACAAAACAAACTTGAGATTATTCAAACAGAAAAACACTTAACCATGAATCACTTAACCTCAGAGAAAGACAGAGAATCAATTACAAGGACAAGGAGGTGAAACATCTTTCCTTTCTGCCGAGTGAGGTATCCTAACTCTCTAACGCTTACTTTGGGATAATCCCTGAGTGTACATTAAGAGGAATAATGCATGCAATATAACAGATGCATACTGTACCCTTCGACTCAATCTCATGATTATGCTGTCAGCAGGCTGAATTACAGCTTTGCATTACAGATGATGAATAATTCACACTGATTTATTATCAAAGACTCTGTGCATAGTGAAATAAAGGGAAAAGAAATGGAAGAACTAACAATGAAGAAGGTAACTAACATTTGCAGAACACTTTGAGGCCACTGGGACAAATTCCCAGACTTTTACACCTAAAACCATGAAACATTTTATGAAGCACATTTTATAGAGCTGACCTCTTTTATTTCTTATATTTTAAAATGTTATGTTTAAAATCTTTAGCTGATTTCCCTATTAAGAAAACTTTGCATTGACCTTTCTTTATAACACTCCTCAGTCTACAGGACTTCACAGTTACAACAGTTGGGATCAGCTAGAAGGTTATGGACAGGATGGAGATAAGAAACAACGCTATGATCATCTGTGTTACTGTACAAACAAAACCACTGCCAAAGTATTTAAAAGAGAGTAGTATACTGTGCACAGTCCAAGAGCTATTTTTTCCTCCCCAGATTCTCTCACCAATGTGCTTCATTATTTCAGAAGTAAATCATATTTAATGTTAAAATGAATTCTCCTCAGTTTATGTCTATCTTTATGCTCAGTTCAAAAGCTATAGGTACATAATGGGCGAAGGGGAGGAAACGTGTATTTTAAACTATTTATCATTTTCACTTTGGGGGCAATCGTCTTCTTACTTCAAAACTAGCACATGCCCCGAGTACAAAAAATTCTGAGGATTTTAGGGTAAGGAAGGAATGCATCTGTCACCAGCTGCTTCTCTTTGCAAAGGGATAAAGAATAGTCAGCTTTAGTCTGAAGGTCACAAGACCAGCACAGAGGGCCTTTTTTGTTCCCGAAGGACTGGAGAAGGATTCATTTTCTTTCAATGTTCAGAGAAATAAGCCAGTGCAAGCCTCACAACCTTGGCACACACAGACACAATCTATTTCTTTTCACATCTCTGTTGTTTTCCTAGGAATAGTACAGCGGTAGGCACCACTGGAATCAGATTTGAACTGGCCTCCAAACTTGCGCTGAAGCTGGCAATCAGCAAGCTCTGTGTTGATTTAAATTTGTTGACATAAGTTAAGTGCACAAGTAATATTTCTAGGTAAAAATAAAGCCTGTCTTAGCAGGAATTTAAGTGAATGCTGCCATCTTTGTTTCTTTTTCAAATAACTGAAATTTAACAGTTGCTATCACTAAGCCATAGGATTTCTCATCTAAAGATCTCAAAGAGGTTTGCAAACATCAGCTGAGCAATTTAGCACATGCACAGAAGTCTGTGAAGTTCACTGGAATGTTTACTGATAAAATGCAGTCAAGCAGTAACAGTATAGAGGAGTTCAGACAAGACTATCAAAGTAAAATTAAACCTGAATGAAAAGTTCAAAGAGATAAAACTACAGACAACTGCCATTTTGTATCTGTTTCTCTGACGTGTTTTGGAGGAGAAAAATAGGCACTTTGTGCTAATGTTGGGATCTTAATCCATGCTTTAGCAAAAACATGCAGGAATCCAAGGTTTGCTTACCTTTTTGGTTTTCACATTGCTGCTGTTAAATTTAGTATAGTCTTCTTCTGCTTCCACAGGGACATCTGATAATTTCATTTTCTGAAACGTCAGAGTGAGGAAGTTGCTTTGTCAACCACTTTCCTGACGTATACCCACGAAAGTTTAAAGCTTTGCCTATATAACAGAACTGTAGCACCAAAACAGGACTGGCAATCGACTGAAGAATCTGCTTCTCTTTGTAACTGTCTTCTTTACATGTGAATAAATACCCTATCTACAGTATTTACAGAAGAGGTCACTCAGTGTCATGGGATACATTTTCTTCTTCCTAGCCTTCTGAAGAATGACTTCTAGAAATCACTTCAATTCTGTTTTTAACCTCTATGATTGTGACTTGGTGTCAGAGTCTGTTTAGAGAACCTTTATGGAGCAGCTGTTGGAAGTTGGTGTCTAACAGCCAGGGAACCTAGACTCTGGCCCTCATGGTCTCATGGAACTGTGCAGCAACCCATTGCTATCTGCGAACACAAGTGGATCATCATCTAGTCTATTATCAGCCTGTGCACAATCTTTAGAAGTAACTAGGTCCTACAGTTTGGCAACAGTGAAACACTGCCATATTTCTGCTGACTGTTTCACCACTCAAATCCAACAGTATATTAAGAAGCTTGACTCTGTATGTGCTGGGTGCCTTCTAACATCACAAAGAATGGAAGTGAACGGTTCTCGGCACTTCACATGATCAGGACATAAGAATGAGTATTTTTTTCCATAAACTGTGAGCATGTGTTTAGTTTAAAGGTGAAAACTTCCTGGTATGTTTCCAAAAGGAAAAAAAAGTATATAGCATTTTACAACACTGTATTTTTATTATTATTATATATCTGATATTACTACCCTGTCCTTAATATCCTGTGAAATCTAAACTGTGGCCTTCCTCGTTTTTGTGCCAAAGAGAGTGATTTTGCAAGCGACTTGGATGGTATCATACATTTTAAGATCCTGTTTTATTAATTTTGTTTATGGTGCTTGTGTTCTCTGTCTCCCCCCCCACCTCCCCCCACCCCGCTCCCTCTCTCTCCTTGGCACA
>NW_010433053.1:0-3017 GCF_000710305.1 Buceros rhinoceros silvestris
TGGGGATGTTTATTGAGACATGAGTTTGGAGACGAGACACACAAAGTCATTTCTAATCCTGGGTAGTGTTACTGTGTTTCTCTTGTTATTTTAATGATACCTAAAGGAGCCTAAAGAGGCGGCGGTTGGAGGGTGTATTTTGCAGAGCAGTAATGATGGTGCCTCCATGTAGTGTTTACTGAAGCAAGTGTTGCTCGCTGTTTCTATTTTTTAACAGATTTTTTTCCCACTTTTTATAGGATTAATTTTAATTTTGCCTAGTTGGAGATGAGTGCCATGTTTAAAAGACAAATTACTTTCCTTTTCCAGATGATTTTAGTCGTGTCCGCTTAGTTTCGATGAATGAAGAAGAGGGATCTGACTACATTAACGCCAATTACATTCCTGTGAGTACAGAGACTGGGTCAGTGGAAAGAACAATGTCCTGCACAGCAGTTAGAGTGTGTCACCTGCCAATACCTCAGGATGTCCTGGAATCTCAGTCACATTCTCAGCATCTCCTTCAGGTTACAATATTTTGCCTTCAAGGAATTGTGCTTTTCAACAGCCACCAAAAAAAAAAAAAAAACCAAGGGAGCAGTATGAAGATTTTCGGGAAACTGTTGCAGTAGCACTGGATGAGCTGTAGAGAAACGGAGAGGAATTGTGAAGAGGTCCAGTGACTTTTTAAGACAGCTAGAAAAACATAAATTAAACATTTTTAAATGAGGAACTTTTCCGGGTGTCTACAGCACATCAGAAAAGGATTAAGGCAGACACTCCACAGCTGACAAAATGCTCACAGCCAGATGGTGTGAGGAGAGAGCGTCTGCTTTCTACCTCGTCTCTGATGCTCCTGGTGTGCTTCAGTCTGCCTGGTGTTGGGCAGCCGTTTACCAGGGAGTAGTACCGAGGGGGTTAGGATAAATAAAGTATATGCAGAGCTGTAGTCAAGCAGTTTGACACTGGGGGTGGGCTAAAACTTCATCAGCTCTTTCCACTCTTGCCTGAGCTTGTGCAGTCCCTCAGGCTTTTTCCTAGCACTGCCGCAAGGGTTTTCACCTCTGTTATCCCACCCTTGCTGGGGCTCAGTGTAAGCTGTGTTAGAGAGAGCAATGTCCGCTGGGTTGCTCTGCTTGGAGGAGAGGCAGGACAAGACAGCAGCTATTTAGAAAAAGACCTTGTACTTGGGGACTGTAGGCAGGTGAGCATTTCTGCACCCTTGCGATGAACAGAGGACAGAGCTGGCCCTGGATGTGCTGGAGAGAGCTGAGTCGGCATTAGGGAAGAGGCAGGAGCACTCAGATGAGTTGGTGAAACCACTTTGTCACTATAGCATCGCCCACACATGCACTGCTGAGCACACTGCCTGCACTTAGTTTCTATGAATCAAGAGCATGAACCTAAACGCTCAAGTGCCTGCAAGTGCCTGAGCCCACAGTGAATCCAGAGAAACGTTCCAGTTGTTCAAAAGTATCGTTCACAACTCAGGAAACTTAATTGAGATGGGATTATGGATAATAGGATTTTATGTAGCGGTCCTTTTTGGTTTTGCTCCGTTCTGCTTTTATAGTTTACATCTCTTTTGTTCTACTTGCGCACAATGCTGACCATAGAAACTAGGGCAGACATGTCATCTTATCGTTCGGCTTTTCCTGACAGTTGCTTCTCCACTGAGTACCTGCCTCCAAACACAGGTATCAGTGGTGATCTGCGTCTCTGTGGTCTGACTTAGGTAAGGCATGGCCCTTGAAGGCAAAGAAACACCGAATTCTGCGTAGTGCATAAACTCAGATTGAGCTGACTTCTAGAGACATGTGAAAGAGGCCATTTATGGAAAGTGCTCCTCCCAAAACATTAATATTTTTACAAACCACACGCTGTGGTGGTGCAGAAATTGCCCAATTTACGTGGGATCCTGCTGTGTGTTGGATGTATCTTTTGCTCTTATTAGGAATATCAAAAAACTTCCCAAATGCAGTTTTGATGATGCAATCTCAGCAAATACGATTACAGCAGATCAAAAATGGCTGTTCTGTGGATGCTTTTCCTGTGGTGTTTATAACGGTCTTTTGGATTTGGAGAGTGAGAGGAGTCTTTCCAACTAAGAGCGTGTTGATAAGAGGTAGGAGCAGGAATACATGGATACAAAGCATCGAAGCTTCAATAAAACATAGCAGTAATAAACTGTTATGAGTGATGAGTCAACATGTCCTCCATTATTTTAAGCAGAATTCTAATTAGATTTTTACTAATTTAAGTCCTTATGACATAAAACTCATGCACAATCCTACTCATTGCTGCCTTCGATTTATTCTGGTGGCTGAAAATCACCACAGGCACTGCTTGAGATGAGCAGGCTAAGCGACACACCTGGAATTGGGTTACATCTGTAACTAAACACACCCTTAGCTTATGAATTCTGGAAGAAGCTGGAAATTTGATTTAGAATTCTCATTACTTGGTGTTTTCTTCCTGTTCTCCGGGAAAAGGGCTTGTATAATAACAGATTCATCTTCTGCCTTTCATTCTAGATTGCTTATACTTTGGGAGCATCAAAAACTGGCAAAAGTTGCAATCTCAAAATAATACAAAAAATCACGAACCAATCTCTTTATATTAGAAATCACTTTATGAAAGTGTGAAATGCACTTGAGCAAGCTAAAAAATATACGTGTGCCAGAGAAAAATACGTGTTCTGAAGCACTGCTGATGTTGGTAAACAACTCCTGTCTCTTTATTTCTTAGGGTTATAATTCACCCCAGGAATACATTGCAACCCAAGGACCACTGCCAGAAACCAGGAACGATTTTTGGAAGATGGTTCTCCAGCAAAAATCTCAAATTATTGTTATGCTGACTCAGTGTAATGAGAAAAGAAGGGTATGTAACAAAATCGTGCACGTCCAGAGCATAAAAACGTAATTATTTTCTGGTGGGTGAATTTCTTTGCCTTGTGCTCCAGTCATGAGGCAGCATCATAACCCGAACTGGGCTGGCGCTTCATTCCCTTACGGCAGGCGTTTCAGGGTGGGTTA
>NW_010433053.1:3308-8131 GCF_000710305.1 Buceros rhinoceros silvestris
GTGGCACAGGTTGCCCAGAGGTTGTGTCTCCATGCTTGGAGATACTCAAAAGCCGTCTGGACGTGGGCCTGAGCAGCCTGCTCTTGGTGGCCCTGCTTAAGCAGAAGGGTTGGACAAGGTGACCTTCAGAGGTCTCTCCCAACCTCAACCATTCTGTGATTCTATGCTTTTAAGTTCAAATAATAATAAAATATAATAACATACACTTTGTATTTCCCTTGACCTTATAATAGAAATATTTGGAATGTAATTATGTATATATCTGCATATGCAAATACACACACACACACAGAGATGAGTATTCTTCTTCACCATGTTTTGTTCCTTTTAGACCTATTCTGTGAGGAAAAGACACAGTTATTTCTGTGTCAAAGACGCTGTTATTTCTATTCTTTGCTAGACTAATGCTATCTGTCAGAAAACCAACATAGAGCTTATGCCCATAGTTACATGGTAGGGAACGATCAGGCTGAAAGTCACTGCAGGATATGTCTATTACCTCTTACTGCATCACCAGGTGAACAATCCTGTAGACATTACTGAAACTGAGGTTCTTTTTTATATATGGATATATTTATATTTATAATATGTATGTACTTATTTCCCCTTCAGGTGAAATGTGACCATTACTGGCCTTTTACAGAAGATCCTGTTGCATATGGGGACATCACAGTGGAGATGCTGTCAGAGGAGGAGCACACGGACTGGGTTTATAGGAATTTCCGAATTAGCTATGTAAGTGACACATTTTGCATAGCCCTGCTAAAAGGGTGAGAGTAATTTCAGTCCAGCCTTTTCTTTAAGTTTTGCCCATTTCTGGCTTTCTGAGGAAAATGCCTGAGAAAGGTATTGATGGCCTTACCCTCACTCTGCACAGGCAAACAGCTGAATTGCTGAATTGAGCAGCAAACAGCTGAATTGAAAACTTTCCCCTAAAATTGTCATCTCTGTGGATTTCTCCACAAAGTGCAAGATGGAAACAAAAGTAGTACTAGAGTTCTGGATGTTCTGTGGTACCAATAATTAGTGACAACAAACATGCAAATTTCTTTTCTTTATCTCAGGCAAATCTTCTTGCTCTAAGCTATTCAAAACTTGAAAATACTAATATAGAAATTGAAAATACTTTTCAAAAGGGCAATTCTGCAATATTCACTTATTCCTGTAAAGTATCAACATGCACATGAGAGTGTGCGATTTCCAAATTAAAGCTGTTCAGATTTTCAAACATTTCCTTCCAGCTTTCTTTTCTGCACCAGCTCATCACCAGCACCAGCTTATGAAGGAAAAGTTAGAGATGCGGTGTGAAAAAAGCTGTGCACTGACATGTCGACATCGTCCCACGACCTTAATCCTGCTCCGCCATACCTCGCTGGGTTACAAAGTGCACACGGGGTGCAGGCCAGGAGCGCAAATACATAAATCACGATGTGCTGGGCTGTTGGCATCTCCTGAAAATAATGAGGACACTGCAGTTTGCAGTTCAGATAAACTGTCCTCTACCAAAGCCAGGGCAGCTACTTCAGGGCCTTTTGTACTGATCTCATTTTTTAATACCCTTTGCCTAAGGATCTGCCGTTGCCTGTGACTGGAAAGACATTACTGCAGTGGGTTATTTAGCCTAAGCCAGAATCACAAAACAAAAGGCATTGCTTGACTTGGGGTTTGGTGATGACAGACCCTCTCTCTCCCCATGTTTTGAGTTCCTTTAAGTCTCAAAGATAAAATGTGTTTTGTTGAGGATCTTATTTCATCTTAAGCCACTAGAGCTTTCAGCATTAAAAACCTTTTCTATAATAACAAGTATTTTTCGCAAGCTTCCCTTTGTCCTGTAATGATTTTTTCTTCCCTTTTGGTGGTGTTTTTTTTTTCTTTGAAACTTGAGAAGAAAAACTCTCAAGAGTCCAGTCTCAATTGTTTGCCAACAACACTCTTTTTTGTCTGTGGCAAAACAAGAGAAGGAGAGGGAGTGGAATAGAAAGAGGAAGACAGCCTAAACTTGAAAAATGTGGCAGTTCTTGATTCAAAAGCACAATAAAATCAAACCACCTTGAGGAAAAAATGCAAAACCAAATCCCAAACCCGAAACGAAGTAAGAATTTGTGCTGTTTTGCTGATGATGGCCTGTTATCCCCTGCCCTTTTTAACTGAATACAGTGTAAGTTCTTTGCCACTTTTTTGGCTGACTTTAGTTCCTTAGGGTGTATTTGGGGAAAAAAAAACCACCACAAAATGACAAAAGCTCCTCAGTGTGAGCATGCCTGCACTGTTAAAACTCCTGTGAACATGCTGTTGTTCTACTTCTTAGGCTGATGAAGTACAAGACGTGATGCATTTTAACTACACTGCCTGGCCGGATCATGGTGTCCCCACGACCAACGCTGCTGAAAGCATCCTCCAGTTTGTACAGATGGTCAGGCAGAAATCGTCAAAGTTTAGTAAGGGCCCCATGGTCATACACTGCAGGTAAATGCTTCACTAAAGAGTGAAACTTGTTAAATGGGTTGGGAATCCATTGGAAGGAGAGATTTTGGGGTTCTGCTCACGTGGTAGCTGGAGATGGTTCACTTGGGTGTTAAGGATAAAGGATTAGTCCCCCTCTTTGAATACAGGGGGGCTGGGATTTCAGCCTGCAGCCATAGACATGAAGGCCCTGCTTTTTGGAGGAGAGTCAGCTCTTTAGATGTTATGAACAAACAGCTACAGGAGGCACAGCAGGCCATTCTGACTCACAGACTTGCCTCTGCTCTCTCATGCCCACGCCTTCATGATGTGGATGGTGTGGTCCGGCCAGCAGTCTGCTGCAGCGTGCTACTCTCCTGCAGATGTGTGTCTCTGTTCGGATCCACCTCCTCTGTCACTTGGCTTTTGGTACATTTATGAAGAGCACTATCCTGTGCTAGCAGTAATACCAGTACCCCATGCTAACAGTTAAATGGGCTTTTTTCTTTCAGTTGGGAAGAAGGTTGTTTTATGTACTGTCAGATGTATCTCCTGTGCATCATCTGGCCTTTTATTAAGATGCTTACTTTCTTGGCCTCTCGGGGCAGCTGCCCGTGTTAGTGATGATATCATATCAGCTTGGTTCCTGATGCAATTCTCCCAACTGACTTCAAACCTCTTTGCAGTTCCTCCTGCGAGAGCTACTCACAACAGATTTCTCAGAAATAGGTGAATAGATGGTTTGCAGTGGCTAAATACACGTACATTATGGTGACATACTCCTAATGAAAGTTAAGGCTTGATGAAATTAATCTCAGCCAACCCTACATCAGCCACCCCAGAGGCTGCACTTACATTGCTGCACGTCAGCACTCTCTGGCACTGTGTTTCCTGGTGCTGATGTGATGGTTGGCACTGACTCTCTCCTGCCACCACTTTGCACACTTTTGAGAGCTCCTTCCCAGGAGACAGTCTTTCATAGCAATATCATTGCTGGTTTCCAGATTAGGCACTGAGTGTTCTGCTGGAATGCAAAACAACTGCAGCGTTTGTAAAAGCAGCAAACGGTGCAGCCCTCCCCTGTAACTTAATGGAGAAATTCATAGGGGATATTGTTCAAGAAAGGTGCCAGTAAGTCAGGGAAGAGATTTATATGTAGCGTTGTGAAATCAAACCCCTTATATAGCACTTAATTTTTCCAGAAAGGAATAGAAGCAAATATCAGAGAGTTGGGTAACTATGTAGTATTTTCTTTTTAATTAAGATGCTTTCAGCAGCCCTAAGAGATATTTTCAGACAGTATTTTTAGAATATGCTGTACGTCTCAGACCACATAGATTAAAAGTAACAATTCTGAGAAATCAGTGGAAGGGATGGAGAAACAATGTGTTGATCAATTCCTACAGCAATTGTTGTTCTCAAATGTTAAAGAAGGCACAGAATGAATTTATCAATTAGTAAATCTGTCAAATAAATAGATCAGAAGTTCTGTTGTATTCCTCTCAGTGGAGATATTAACACTTCTGTTAAATACAGGCAAAAAACCGAAAACAACCCACAATCTGTTTCCTGACATGCTGAACTGTGTTAAGATGAACTGTTAAACTTTATTGCAAATACTTCTAAGGATTTCCTGGAAAATATGACAAGACAGCAGAAAGAACTTTGGCTGGGACACACAGTTCTGTCTTTAGTAATAGGGGGGGTGGTGGGACTCTCTATGAAACTCTATAAAACCTCTAAAGCCACACCAGCATTGAAATCAGGCTTAAATGTTACGTGGAAAATCACAGTGCAAAAAAATTATGTACACGTAAGAATCTCTCAATCAAAACAGCATGTCACTAAGCTTCCCTTTAGGAGGGATGAAGCTTTGTCAGCCGAGTGGTTGCTGACTATTTCTGTCTCCTGCTCCCAAGACAGAAGTCCTGGAGCTTAGACTCTTTGGGGTGGTTTGTCTTTTGAGGCTGAACTGCAATAGTGCAGTGCCTTGGCAAAGCTGGGAGCTTTGCAGCATGGAGAGCTGTGGAATTGAATTGTGCATGTTCAACCCAGGTGCCTCTGTGCAGCAGCCACTGCCGAGCAGCTCTCTGCAGTGAGGGCAACAGCTGCTGTGGTTAGATGTGTCTCATTGAGGGGAGCAGTGAAAGCAGGAAGAGCAGAGAATCAGGGGGCTCTTGTCATTGTGTGTAAATACCTGATGGGAAGGAGTGGAGACAAGGGACCCCTCAGTGGTGCCCAGTGTCTCATGAAACCTTCGAGGGGAGCAGTGAAAGCAGGAAGAGCAGAGAGCGAAGGGTGGATGAGGGTGTGCACGCACATTCTGCATGAAGAG
The DNA here is from genome assembly GCF_000710305.1 of Buceros rhinoceros silvestris. Taxonomy (NCBI): domain Eukaryota; kingdom Metazoa; phylum Chordata; class Aves; order Bucerotiformes; family Bucerotidae; genus Buceros; species Buceros rhinoceros. The sequence goes on from NW_010433053.1 coordinate 8,086, forward strand.
GAGTATTGGAAGGTGAAAGAACTGCGGAGCCTCCACTCCACACCTT
>NW_010433053.1:8270-14120 GCF_000710305.1 Buceros rhinoceros silvestris
CCACGCCCCACATTCTCCCTGAACAATGTGATAAGGGTTGCCCGGTCTTAAATCATACAGACCAACCAGCCTGTCTGACCTCAGCTGAGCTACATCTGGTTATGGCAGCTGCGGGACATGTGCTTTTTGCAGCACCGTGGATTTTCCTGAGTGTTCCCACCGGAAAGGCCTGAAGTGAGATGCCTGTCTGTGTGTGTTGCAGTGCTGGAGTGGGACGAACCGGGACCTTCATAGCCCTGGATCGGCTCTTACAGCACATCCGTGATCACGAGTTTGTGGATGTCTTGGGCCTGGTGTCTGACATGCGGTCCTACAGAATGTCCATGGTGCAGACGGAGGTGAGATCAGTTCACTTCAACGTTGCCGATGTATCGTCCCATCCATTTCATACCTCTCCGTAGCGTGCTCGTGTCCAGTGACTGTTGTTCCCCCCGGAACGACGGACCAAGTAGCTATGAGTAGCTACAATTAAGCTTTCATCTTCATTGTAGTATTGTCACGTTATTGATCTGCTGCATAGGTGGGTCTGATAATACATCTACAATCTCGCTGTTGTCTCGCCGAGGGGATGAGTTATTCTCACCTTCTGCGAAATTAATATGCACAAAATGCAGGGGGAGAGATTAACATAGGAAATTTTCAAACCAATCTGAAAAGCACTGGGCTTGCTGAGGGGATTAATGGCTCAAGAAATTATACCAGTATCAGACAGGCAGTCACGCTCGCTCAGCAGGGGATCATCTGGCCAACGCAGGAACTCAGTCTATACCAGTATCAGACAGGCAGTCACGCTCACTCGGGAGGGGATCATCTGGCCAACGCAGGAACTCAGTGACACAGCGGTAACACAGACAACCCGCCAAACAGACAACAGGACTGTGAGTCTGCCAGTCACCCTCCTTGCGCCTCTGCCTGCCCAAGTATCTACCGGGTAGTCTGTCTTCTGTTTTTAAGGCAAAGGACAGGAGAACAGTCGTATTGTCAGGATATGTAATGGAACCAAAACCACAAACCCTTTTCCCAAAGCAGAAGCTTTTATGCAGCTGAAATTTCACCAGGTCTTCTACTAGTGACGGAAAGATTTCACGCCTGTTGTCCCCTTCACCGCTTAGACACGGTAGCAGCTGGCAACCTCCATAGGGCTGGAAGTGCCACCATCGCTGTTTGCAGGCTAGGTCTGGCAGGTAATTTGTTGGCAAGGATTCTTGCACCCAGAGCAAAGCAAAGAAGACTCGAGAGCAGAGGGAGAGGGAGAGGAGGGGAGGGGAGGAGGAGGAGGAAAACCTGCAGTGGCCGTAACTAGCATCTAGAAAGGAGAAAAAGTCGTAAGTCTCAGACCATTCTGGATCATTCCTACCAAACTAGCACTTTCCATCACCACTCACTACATTAATCCAAAGGCAGATCCTCATGTAAACACCAGAGAAAACAAGTCCTGGTGGCTGTTTTCAGCTGCAACTGCGTTACTGCTCTAGAGGTGACGTGGTTATTTTTTTGTAAATTTTGTTTGTTTGTTTTTTGAGGCACGAACTCCTTGCCTGCCGGGGCAAGCATCTCAAGGGCTGGGCTTTGGCAGTCGCTGAGCTCCTGCTGCTCCAGGCAGTGGCCAAGCCTGGCTGCAGAGGTCACTAGGTGGCACTGGCACTCGGGCGCAGAGGCCACTGGAAAGACTTTCCTTACACGGCTCGAAACCACGCACAGCTCACCTGGGTTCACGTTGTGCCCAAAACCACGCACAGCTCACCTGGGTTCACGTTGCCTCATACACGGGAAACTCGGCAGCGTCTTTCCGAGCAGTTTAAAAAACCGCATGGCACAGGCCCAAAGAGGGGTTGGATTGGAGAATACCCTGACCTGAAACCAGTGACTCCAGATTGGTGGGTGTGAGGAAACTGGGGCATTTCTGTGGCCTGCAGCACGCTTCAAACTCACCTCGGTATCTGCTGGCGTCAGCAGACGGCTGGGGACAGGGGCTGAAATGCCGACTCAGGTTTTGGGACAGTTGTTTTTGCTTGAGACCCACTTGCTCCCTGTGCCTAGTGCACGTACAGCTTCTTGTGAGGACTCGTCAGGGTTTGCCTTCTGTCTCTTTGAAATCTAGAAGTCGTCAGTTAAGGTCATTCTGAATTGAATTACAGTCTTTAACCTGTGTGATGATACCGCTTAGAAAAGCCAGTCCCTGGCAAAACTGAACCCAAAGATCACCGCAGTCCTGTTGCACAAAAACCAGTCCCCCAACGGACCAGTGCGTGTGGTCGATGGACCCAGCTTACCTACAGCGTCCTTTGCGCAGGGCTTGGGAACTCCCCTGTTAATAACTGACGGCTCTGTGAGCAAAATCAGGTTCCAGCTTTTTGTTGGTAGAGAATTCAAGCACTAGGGAATGTGAAGTTCGTTAAAGTACTTCAGGTGTGTATGTGCCAGGGATGCCTTCTGTTGCACATGGAGCAGTCAGGTGCCTTTCTGGGAACTGACTCCTTTTCATAAAGGATAAAGCGCTTAGCTCAGATCCAGCTGAACCCTCTCCCCCCACCTCTCTCTACAGGGTGTATCTGTTACAGTTGTGGGCTGTTATTTTGGAGCAGACACCTCACTGTGCCTTGTGAGGGGCTGAGGAGGGGGAGAAGAGAAGCTGTGCAGGCTCTTGCTGAAAACTATCAAACCGTTTCACTGTCTGGGTTCTCGTCATGCTTTCTGGGGTGCCACTCGTTGGGTCTTCTCTTGCAGGAACAATACATTTTTATTCACCAGTGTGTGCAACTGATGTGGCAAAAGAAGAAGCAGCAGTTCTGCATCAGCGATGTCATATATGAGAACGTCAGCAAGTCCTAGTTCGGAGTCACGGGGTGAGTCAGCAGGCCTGGCCCTGCACCATGCCCACAGCCTCGTGTCCCGGCTGCTCGGCAGCAGCCTGCCTCACAGCTCTTTGCTCCAGGAGCTTCGCTGGCGGTTTGGAGCTTTCTGGGCCCACCCCACTCTGAGGTGATGTTCACGAGGAGAGTGCAAGGAGAATCCCTGGAGCCTCTCACAGTACTGGCTCACTCATCGTTCAAAGACAAAGTCTTTGAAAAGGCTGAGCGAGCCATCTAACCGTTTGCTGTCATGTGTCCAGACGCTCCTTACAAACTGCTCCTGCACTTTAGTAGCCTGCATCCAGTGCCTGAAATGCCTGAAAAATGGATTCAAAATGAGGAACTAGGAACACAGCTGCACACACAGCACTGTGGTCTGACGTCACCTCTGCATGGGGCGCCACATCCATGTGACAGGTTGCGCTCTGTCAACAGACACTGCTACTCGTGGCCCTACCAACCTCCTCCCTCCGCCACACACACTGCTTTTTATTTCTCTTAGATGATCACCTGCCTACTTACTCACCACTCTCCCTACAAGAGAGATTTAATCCAGCAAACCCCCTAGCAAAGCAAAGCTGTTACTCCATGGACATCAGCCCACTAAATTTGTGACTTCACCTTTCGTGGAAGTGACACTTACTTATGCAGATTTGTTACAGGACAGCTCAAAAAATTCTTATGGCAACCCCATGCAAAGGCCAGTTCAATTCCAGTCTTTGCCTTCAGCTTGCTGGGATAGCAGATCACACCTGATGGATTTGACATGGTGCTTTTCTCAACCTTAGTATATGCTATGTCAGCAGCAGAAGTGAGCACTGGAAGGACGTTTTCCTGGATGTACTTACTCAAATGAACACATTGCAAATCTCACCTGAGTACTCTCTTACAGGTCGAGGACATGGGTCTGTGGGAAAATAGGGAGTGAGAACAAAACCCAGAAAGATTCCCAACAAAACCTGAAAAAACCTAAAAATGTGGGGCTTTTGCTCCTTTTACCATTATTTCCATGTCGCTAAATCTGCCAGATGCAAACATCTGCCCAGTCTCCATGAGGAGCACACGGTGGTTTTTGACAGTGACAGACTGGGCGCCAGGGACCCTCAGGGGGAAAACCGCTTTGTGGGTACATCACACTAGATGCCCATACCCCGGTGGTTGCCTTAAATGTAAGTGTCCTAGCTCAGAACTTTGGGTTTTAATCATGGGGGCAGATGACACTTTTGTCCATGTGTGACAGCATTACTGCGACTGATGAGAAGTTGCGTTTATGTCCCGAATGTGACCTACATCCCAGCTGAGAGCTCTCCATGCCGGGTTGGTTGCTGGTGATTTCTGAATGAGTTTCTGTGTGATTTTTTTAGAGGAAAACAAAGTCACCCTTGAAATCAATCATTGGAACATGGGAAGGCAAGTTTCACCCAGCTGCAGACATTAACAGCTGGGTGAAGGAGCAGCACCTCCCAAAGGTGCCACTTTGGGGCTGTAGCCAGTACAGTTGGGCCATCCCAAGAGACGCTGGGGTGTGGAGGCTGAGCCCAGCTCCCAGGCATTAATGCCTAAACCCCCGATGCTGAAATGGATGTGTTAACAAAGAGCCCACCCCTGGGTTTGACCAGGTGGGTTAGAGATATTCCTTTGAAGGACCATCCCTGTTTGAAGGGCTTTAAGAGATTTCGCATAAATTCAGGGAGTCACTGTGAGCTGGAGTGAGAAAGGGGGCCTGTTTATTCCAAATCAGTCTATCGTTGAGTCAAGAAGAAAGTGACATGTGACCTTTAGGCACAATTCTTAACTCCTGCGTTCCTTGAGTTTCTGAGCACAGTTCACTGCAGAAATTGTCCAGAGTTTAGATGAGCACTTCTGAAAATCAGCTGTTTAATCTACAGATGAGACCGTGACCAAGATGGAGCGGCACTCCACCTTGTAGCTTTACATAAAAACCTTCCCCTTCAGCACAGATCTACCACAGAAATCCAGGACACAAACCACTCCAAGAGCTACAGCATCCACCCGAGCGTAGCGGGGGCAAGGATGGAAATGGCCATCATTCCCAGCGGTGGCCATTTCCAGCTCTAGTGCTTCTCCTCCACTCTCTCAACATTGTCAGAACATGCTCACAAACGTTACAGATGTCAACATTCAGGCAAAGTGAGATCTTACCCTGAAAGCTGCCATCTTCCTTCAAACTTCCTTCAAGAGGGAGGAGCTGGTGTCTCCTCCAGCTTGCTGCGCTGGTGGAGGCAGTTGCCAGCCATTACAGAACGTTAGGTTTCCACAGCTGCCAACTGCTCCTCCAGTTCATGACATCAGCGTCATGGCGGTCGGTGACCTGACCAGCTGGAACATCTTTTCGTCCATTGCTTCAGCGTCAAGTATGAAACTGGGGCCGTTTCAAAGACTGCCACTCCAGTGTTTCTTTAACATAAAACCAAACGCAGCCATTCAGCCAGGCTTACTTCTTGCCACAGTTGAACTGTGGTCTTGGGGTCACGTCTTTGATCAGACAGACACAAATCTTACTCCTTGACCAATTTTCACCCCAATCCTTGTGCCCTGCAGTTTCTTACTGTAGCACTTCCTGTGGACTGGGAAACTTGCTGCTTGCTGTCAGTGCACTGTCAGCTGTTCACGGCTTACGCTGGTGGGGTTAATTGCTTTTCTTTTTTCCGGCCTCCAGGATGTCTGCTGCTGCATCTAAAGCAAAAAGAAGAGCGTACCCTTGTGTCCCTCATGAACTCCTCTGTTCCTGTTGAGGTCCTGGGCTGCCTCTGATCAAAAATTCTCTCAGAAGGAAAATGAAGTTTCAGTGTTGGGAAATGGGAAGGCATCCTGTTATCTATCTGCAGGATGTGGAGGGTCACATTACCACACAAAGTGACCCCAGTGACTTGGAGGTGCTGACTTACTTCTTCAGGGCACTGTTAGATCAGAACCTGCGAGTAAGACATAAAAGGTGCTACGGAAAGGATAAAGAGAGCTTACACCGCTGAAGAAA
>NW_010433053.1:14240-14508 GCF_000710305.1 Buceros rhinoceros silvestris
AGGGATAAAGAGAGTTGCCACCGCTGAAGAGAAGGATGCAGATGATGAAGCTAAAGAGAAGGGAGGTAGATACTAGGGAGAACGGAAGCAAGAGGATGAGGCATTCATAGCACCACCAGAAGTGTTCGGGAGTGGTGGTTCCTTGGGGAAAAAACACAAACAAAAAACCCCCCGCCAACAAATTCTACCACCACAAGACTGGAGGGACTTATCACCCGAGCCCACCTGTACTGTATGTCATTGATCTGCCACTGGGAAGGGTGACAGC
>NW_010433054.1:0-4747 GCF_000710305.1 Buceros rhinoceros silvestris
TGTGCTCTGGAGTGATGCTCATGAACTACTTATAAGAGGCCAATAAAAAAATCACTAAGAAAAACAACTGTATTTCTGCTAGAACTTTACATACCACCATAGAATAGAATTGTGAAATAAATGCAACAGTCCATTGCTCAGGCAGGTCATAGATGAAATACTGTGCACACCACTTTGACCTAAGGTGGTAGAACACTAAAATTCATAGTTTCACTTCTGAAGAATGATATCTCCAGACATGGAAGACCACATTCACATTTGCATAATTGCCCATTTGTAGTAAGGCCACGTTCTGCAACTCATATGTTTTGAACACTTTCCTGCAGCAGTAGCCTCATCAGAATCAAACACGACCTTCTAAATACGCTCTAACTCTTATAACATTAGTCAGAAACAACTCCATTTAAATCAGTAGAGCTTCTTGCAGACCAGCGTGCTGCTGAGCTGGATGAAAGAAACAGGTCTTTGCACACCTGACTGCTCAATACCTCATACTTTAGAATGAAAACAAGAGAGAGGCTCATGTGTGAATTACTGCTTCCAACAGGAAAAACAATGCTTTGATTCAAAAATGTTCAATTCAATTTAAAAAAAAAACAAAACACCAAAAAAACAAAAAATCAAAACAAAACATAACCTGACTCTGTGTCTAGAGTGTCCCAAGCTGCCTCTAGCCATGATATGAAGAAAGATAAGTCTCTTCGTATAGCGGAGTGGATCGTGTAGTTGCTTCATGTTTATCTTTTGCATGTAGGAAGATGTAATACTGATGGAGTGAACACAAAAAGAGCTTGAACCATTGACTTCAAACGCTCTAGAAATTCTTGTGGAATGTTTAAAATCATTAATTACTTACAAAGCTTCCTCTTCCCTCCACCTCTTCACAGTAAAACTAAGAATAACAACATGAAGATTGATCTCATAAATGACAAGTCAACAATCCTACAGAATGACTGGTCAAAAGACAGCCCAAAACTCTCGTTCAGCTTACAGGTAACAAAATCGTAAAACTCCATCTTGCAGATGAAGGGAGCAGAAGAGAGGTTGATTCTCACACTTCCCAAAAGTAAAGGAGGGAGAGAAGAAATCTAGAAGTGCATCTGCAGATCTTGCGAAAGCATTTGCAATGGAAGGATTTAGTGATGTCACACGTTCTACCAAAGCTCATACTCCCACATATTCAATCTGTTCAGAAACTTGCTGGAAAACAAGAAGAAAATACAGTTTGACTAAGGAGTAAATTGCTATTAAAATGGTTAATAAAGGGTCAGATTTGAATGGAACAATGAAGTTAGTCTGCTCTTAGACTTTACATAAGCAAAATGGAAAGTTCAGGTGAGACACAAGCAGCAAGTTCTCCCACGTGAGGCAGGCACAAGCTGACCTCAGTGCAAAGCCAGCGAATGTTGCCAAGGGAGCTCTTACAAGTCTGTAAATTGTTTTTAATCACTGCTAAATCAGTTTGTTGGAATTTTGGAACTATTTTACCTACACAAATACAGCCCTGCAAGCTCACTGATGCAGGTCAGCTTCTGCAGTCTGAGCAGCCGAGATTCAGAGGAAGAGAAACGACGACATGAAGGTTTAAGATTCAGAGGAAAAGAAATGATGACATGAAGATTTTCTCATTTTGTTTCCAAATGACACATGGAAGGTGTGAAGGGAGATAAATATATCAATGTCCTGAAGACCAAAGAAAACAACTAATCCGCCAATCAGATTAAAAGCATTCATTTTGGGGAATGAAGCCTTGAAAAGGGCTCTAACTTAAACAGAAAGAAAATGGACAGAATATGCCCATGTAATTCTTATAAAACAATGCCAAATAAAATTACTGCTTCCAATTACATAGAGCGTAGCAACTCCTGTGCCAGGAAGTAGCTCCAGGACTTAAACAACACTACCTAGCCAAGAGATATAGGAGGCTTGCCCAGTACATACCCTCTACCTTCAGAAAAGGCAAGGTTGATTCTACTTAGACATGCAGACATACAATGCAAGGAACCGTCTAGTGAACCAAAGCAGCCCAAGTGATAAAGCAGAGAGAAAAACAGTTTTCCTGCTATTTGCTGTGGCTGGTCCCTCTCTCCCTATCTAAACACCATTCCAAATAGATCCAAATAAACCATTCCCTGCCTCACACCCCACCCATCCCCCACCAAAAAGAAAAAAATCAAGAACACCTCTTCTCCAAATACCCTGTACAAGAAAATAAACATTCTTGAAAACCTCTGGAAGCACCGGTGTGCAGGGTGAGGCTATGGCTAAAAACATACAGAAATATCTAAAATTTTGGCACTTAAGAATTTGGTTTCACTGCATAGCAGTGGTCTGACCAAAGATTAGACTTTAAGGTCATCAGGCTACTGGTTATCCTCTTGGTAGCTCCTGATTCATAGATGAGCAGAATTACACAGGAAGCTTTTAGTCAAGACATGCATTATGTGGGACAGTGATGATCATTCCATCCACTACTGTACCTTTCCTAAAGTGCAGGACTGAAAAAAAGGCTATTCTCCCAGATCTGTTATATCTTAAATAGACCGTAGTTCCTAACTGGAAAGGTTATTTCTAATTCTAATTTAATTTCTCAAAACTATTCTGAACAATCAGTAGACACTATCAACTGTCAAATGCTCCTGAAAGCATAACTGAGGAGAGGAAAAATGATCCTCATTAACTGCATTAGTTGCATCTGTATCTCCCAGGCATCCAGAGCAGGCAATTCTGTCATGCAATGTGATAAGCAGCATCTTAGGAAAGAGGAATGAGTGAAAGAGAGAAGTAAAGAAACAAAACCCAGAACCTTAGCTAACTGGACACATTATTTCACTCATCAGATGTGGGGAGAGCCACTTCAGAAAGAGTCAAGACTTGCAGTTAATTTGTCAGTTCCTTTTGTCTTGTGAGAGACCATCACTAATCTTCTGCAGTATCACTGTAGAAGTATGAAGTATGGTACAGACAACAGTTTATTGGTCTAAGATCAGTTAAATAAATAGCAGAATATTTTCTGGTTTTTCAGTTACAATTGCACGCTATTTTCCCTTTTGCTTTCCATCATGTATCTCGTCACCCAGCTTTCATGAATTCTGTAAACTGCTTAATTTAGAAAACACAACATCTAAGTCAGTTCTTTGCCCAGCCCCAGCATCAAGCAAAAAGGAAAGGAGCAGAGCCATTCCATTAGCATCTGCCAACTTCCTCTGAGGAGCTTCAGGTAGAACAGATTAAAAGCAAACACGTGTACAGAGATTTCTCAGCAAGCGTTTCTTAAAGATTATGAATTAAAATGATCTTGGTGGATGGGGTAGCAGTTGTAAAACCAGGAAACACAAATCTGAGACATCACCCAGTTATGAAATATTTAGCCCCGTTACACTTCACCTCAGTGAAGTTACACACCACTGAAAACGGTCCTAGCTATTAATCAGCCAGATTTTTGCACTTGAAAAGCAACTCCCTGATCATCAGATGACTTCTTGCCACCTGTCAGGCAGACCCTAGAGCATCCAGCACAGTAATCCACCAGCTCTCTTCCTTTTGCAGAAGGGGTCGGGCACTTGCCAACAGCAGAATCTTTTCTCTGGTCACTTGTTTTACCAGCTGCTTTTTCCGAAAAATTGTAACCAAAACTATCAATTATCCATTTGAGAGAATTTTCACTTTCATGAAAAGATTTCAGTTTTCCAGTCATTCCTCCCACCAAGTCAGCTCTAATGTATCTTTTTCATTCTGAAGTGAGCACTTTGCTTCAGTTAAAAATAATGACTCAACCTAAAAATGTTGCAATGCAATACCCAGGAATTTATTAAACAAATTGTTTCAAGGTGTGCTGAGAACACTCAAACTTAAAAAATCAGTTTCTTACAAGAGCTGAGGGGCTCACTGCTATCCTAACTACCTCAAGAAAGCCTGAACCAACTCCGGAAAACCTTGGCCACTCCATAAGCACCAACTCAGTTTTTAAGAGGTGTTCACATAAAAATAAGAAAATATAAGGAGGGTGAGAAGGTTAAACTCATACAGTGTCACAGGAAAAATTCTGTGAAGATGAAGAGTTTGTAGAAATACATGCTTGCTTTCCATCTCTCTAGACTAAGTTTCCAGACAGCAGTTTACGTTCCCCTAGACAGCACTGCACTGAGTCGATATCACCACTGAGTTCACACTAGAAATTCACTTTAGAAGACGATAGCCCAGTCATCCCCACTTTCTATGCTTTGGTTCAATTCCTGAAGTGGTCGTAGAGCACATGAGCTGAATTCTAATCAGGTGAAGTCAAATCAGAGGTGCAGCAACTGCTTATGGGTACCCAATCCACAGGATCACACTACAGTAATCTCAGTAAACTTCCTACGCGTGCAGCGTGGGTACTGGATCCTCTGCACCAAATGTTGCTCAACCACCAGCAGAAATGAAATTTTTGAAATGTTCTTCCTGGAGAATTTTATTCTCCCTAGTTCCATAAATCAATAAGATCAAAACCAGCTGTCCTAGACAGTTATTATTACAAAGAAAAGCTATATATGTTTTATTTTCAGAAGGAGAAAACTGCACTTGTTCCTCTGCCTCTCTGCCACAGGCAATAAAAGGTTAACTTCCCCATGCTGCTCTAAAAGCCAAGCTGAATTCTTTGTGAGCTCTGCAGCTCTCCCCAGTGAGCACCGACTCTATAGCCCGTGCCTGTGGAAAAGCCACAGCACTGCAAACGGAAACATATTTAATAACTCACTAGCAGAAAGGG
>NW_010433055.1:0-427 GCF_000710305.1 Buceros rhinoceros silvestris
TCCTTCCTGGGACTCATAGGCTTCTGGCAAAAGCACATACCTGACTATAGCCAGATAGTTAAGCCCCTCTATACTGTCACTCGAAAGAAGAATGATTTCATCTGGGGCTCTGACCAGAAGCATGCCTTTGAGCTCATTAAAAGGGAAATAGCTCATGCTATGGCCCTGGGACCTGTGCGGACGGGACCTGTGCGGACAGGACCTGAGATTAAAAACATCCTGTACACCTCGGCAGAAAAATGTGGTCCTTCCTGGAGCCTATGGCAAAAGGCACCAGGAGAAACCCGAGGCCGTCCTCTAGGATTCTGGAGTCGGGAATATAAAGGCTCAGAAGCCAATTATACTTCTACAGAGCAGGAGATATTGGCTGCCTATGAGGGAGTCAGGGCTGGCTCAGAAGGAAATTGGACCGAGGCACAGCCCCCCC